>NC_092234.1:65558417-65643417 GCF_036320965.1 Panulirus ornatus
GGGGGGGCTGGAAAACCTCCCCTCCCGTTTTTACTTTTTCCCAAAAAAAAGAAAACAAAAGGAACAGAGATGGGGGCCAAGTGAGGATATTCCCTCTAAGGCTCAGTCCTCTGTTCTTAATGCTACCTCTCAAATGCGGGAAATGGCGAATATGTATGAAAAGAAGAATACATATATATATATATATATATATATATATATATATATATATATATATATATATATATATATAAACAAGTTGCAGACCTTTTACAACTTGTACACAAACCCTTGATAAGGATTCATCACTTCCTTATATACACACCCTCACTGTACGATACTACACACACACACACACACACACACACACACACACACACAAACACACACACATCTTGCTGAAGCTCTCTAATACAGCGGCAGCGACCTGTACTAGTGGCAAAATCGGTCACAGCTTTGCCACGCCCGGGCGCCACAGCAGCTGGTGCACCTTTAAGTATTTCATTAAGCACCACAGTGACAGTAACGATGTGTGACCTCGCCTGATCTCTCCCGGATCCCCAGTGGTGAGCGTCACTGAGCATGGTGGCCACGCTCACACAATTATCGCTATTAGCGTGGCTGACCTCACAGCCTCATAGATACCCAGGAATCACTTAAGACTGGAGCCAGCCAAAGAGTCAATTTGTCTCAGACCACGAGTGCGCCGCTCTGGCCCCTGAGTAGTTTCGGCTTTTGGGATTCTCTTTAGTCAGTAGCAGCATACCATGTGATTCCTGACTTTTCTCCTTTCTGTCAGGCCTCTGTGGTGTCTTATCTCCCACTGCCACCATCAGCAGGACTCGTGTGGATCATTGTCATCGCCCGTCTCGAGAAGCAGCTCGAACTACGGGGCTTACGGCCATGTTCTACTGCAGCACAAAACAGAAACGGTCCCCACCTACTAACTCAAGATATCGGCTAGCTTCTCCCTCCTGCAGAAGCTCTACGAGACCCGGCAACATCGCACCTGCCCTATGGAATGTCTGCTTCACTTCCTGCGCTTACAACAGCGCCATAGGACTTCAGCTAAGCTTGTTTCTGGCACCTCACTCTTCCTCAGCTGACCTCACCTTCGTACAATAATCCTGCTCCGCGAGTATACCAGCTCATCACTTAAGCTTGCCTGATAAAACAATGGATTTTGGTTAGTTTTCACTCGTGTTCCCATATTCTCTTGGAATACACCACGTGCGTATACCAGTATAGATAATCTGGAAATAATGTGACTATCGCCGTGAAGACGAAACTATTTCACAACTGATTTTTTTTTTCTACAGATTCCTAACATAAACAGATTCTCTGGTGTTACCGGACTTCGCCGGCCTGTCGTTAAATCAGGAGTGAAAAGTCACCTTTGAGGAAGACCGTCATCATCCTCAGGTGATGAAAGGGACTGAAGTATCGTCGAGATACTTCCCGTTCCAAAGGAGTCCAGAATTCCTCTGCCTCTGGTTGTAGCGCAGCCTCGAAGCTGGTGGAGCTCCATAGAAGTGGTTTGGAGGGATTCTATACATATGACAATAACAACAAGTTCCGCTCTGGTTGGTCTTGACGCTGATATAGGCTTCCCTTCACACTTCACACATTTATTTTACACACACACACACACACACACACACACACACACACACACACACACACACAGCTCAATGACACCAGCACAATAACTCCAATTCCTACCCATTCCGTATTCAATTACCACACGATAGATTTAACTCCAATTTCAATTTCAGAATGAAAAGAGGAGGTTCAACTTCCACCCCATTTTATAATAATTTTTTTTTCGTGGGGGGACACTAGCATTTATCTTGGCACTACACCTATGCAGCTCGACCTGTGTTCTGGGGGATTCGTTAATTAATCCTGGATGTGGGTGAGGGCGAGAGCAGTGTCTCAGGGTGGAGGGTTGGGTAATTAAGATATGTGAACTATGTGAAGTATTTCACAATAAGCTGCTTTTCGTACGCGGCTCTGACACACAGACGAACAGCAGGAGGAGCAGGGATCATCCATTTCCTAAACTTCATTCCCCCAGGACGTGGGTGATCACTATAAACCTGCATCCGTTCATCTCTCCTCCCCCAGGAAGCGCTACACAGATCACCTCCCCAGGACGTCTTAACCAGTCAACCAGTTCCCCTCCCCCTGGATGTGTTAGCCAGTCAACCAGTTCCCCTCCCCCTGGATGTGTTAGCCAGTCAACCAGTTCCCCTTCCTCAAGGAAATATTTGCCAGTCAACGAGTTCCCCTCCTCCAGGATGTGTCAACCAGTTCCCCTCCTCCTGGATGTGTCAACCAGTTCCCCTCCTCCTGGATGTGTCAGCCAGTCAGCCAGCTCACTGTCACTTCCTTTCCCCAGACAGGCATCAACCAGTTTCACTCCCCTGGTAGACACCAACCAGTCCCTCTCCCTTCCCCTCTCTATCTGGGAGATTCAACCAGTCGACAGGAGCACCTAACAGTCTCACATCGAACAGTCTCACACACAAGGCAGTCTGATATATACAGAGAGAGAGAGAGAGGTATATAACGAAACTTGACTGGAACAAGTGTCTTTCGAACCTGATATTATCATACAGACATAACCGTCACCCTAAATCACTAATGACAACGTTAAAGAATAATTATATTGATCCTGATAATAATGAAATTCATATAATCTAGGGGAAAATATTACATAATTCTATGCACATATTTTCCGTCAAAATACTAAAAAAAACAAAATTAAATATGTAACTTTTCCCCTGTAATAAGACTAAGGTTAATGTGATATCGGAAAATATCATACACGTCGATCAAAGCCACTACTGATACTGTTGCTAAATATTTCTTTATAACATAATACACATTACTTATCATTAACACATATAATAATTTATTATCATTATTATTAGTATCATTATTATTATTATTATTATTATTATTATTATTATTATTATTATTATTACTATCAGTAGTAGTAGCAGTGGTATACTTAGCTTTATAAAGTAATGGCTTGTGGTAGTGGTGATGGAACGTCAAATCTACATTTCACTTACGTTTTTGTTAAAAGGTGACAGGTCAGCAGTGTCCAGAGGGAGCCTGTGATAAAACACACACACACACACACACACACACACACACACACACACACACACACACACACACACAATCGAGAGAGAGCTCAGAGATGCATTGGTGGGGATGGAGGCGGCACAACAAGCAGCCAGCATTTAAGAGGCACAAGAGAGCAAGTAACGTGTGCAGCAGAAGGTACGCACGAGGAACTGACCAACTCTGGCAAGAATGTTGTGGATTTATATAGTTGCAGAGTCACAGGGTCGGGGAGGGGGCGAAGGTTCTGGAGCACTGAAGAAGGTGTGGAAGGCGAGAATGTTATTTTGGAGAGCAAAAATGGGTATGTTTGAAGGAATAGTGGTTCCAAGAATGTTATATGGTTGCCAGTCGTGGGCTATTGGTATGGTTGTGCGAAGGAAAGTGGATGTGTTGGAAATGAAATGTTTGAGGACAATATGTGGTGTGAGGTGGTTTGATCGAGTATGTAATGACAGAGTAAGAGAGATGTGTGGTAATAAAACGAATGTGGTTCAGAGAGCAGAAGAGGGTGTTTTGAAATGGTTTGGTCACATGGAGAGAATGAGTGAGGAAAGATTGACAGAGATGTATGTGTCAGAGGTGGAGGGAACGAGGAGAAGTGGGAGACCAAACTGGAGGTAGAAAGATGCAAAGTTTTGTGGGACCTGGGTGTGGAAAGGGAGCTGTGGTTTCGGTGCATTACACATGGCAGCTAGAGACTGCGTGTAAACGAATGTGGCCTTTGTTGTCTTTTCCTAGCGCTACCTCGCGCGCATGCAAGGGGAGGGGGTTGTCACTTTATGTGTGGCGGGGTGGCAACGAAATGGATGAAGGCAGCAAGTATGTATATGTACATGTGTATATATAAGTTGTGTATTTATATGTTTGTATACGTTGAAATGTATAGGTATGTATATGCGCGTGTGTGGGTGTTTATGTATATACATGTGTATATGGATGGGATGGGCTATTTTTTCGTCTGTTTCCTTGCGCTACCTCGCTAACGCGGGAGATAGCGACTAAGTACAATAATATATATATATTCCTATGAGTCCACGGGGAAAATGAAACACGAAAAGTTCCATGTTTACCAAATGGCGTCCTAGCTTCGTCTCTTCGATGTATATCAACTGACTGTTATATTTCTCTCTTGTGTCTCACCTGATGATGTGATTATTGCACGAAAGTGCACTTGGGAACTTTTCGTTTTTCATTTTCCCCTTGGACTCATAGGAATATCTTGATCACGCGCAAAATTGTGATCCTTTCCAATATATATATATATATATATATATATATATATATATATATATATATATATATATATATATATATATATATATATATCGCAAGAGGTCGCAGTGGTGCGCGTGATCTAGTTATACACACACACACACACACACACACACATTATATATATATATTTTTTTTCTTTTAAACTATTCGCCATTTCCCGCGTTAGCGAGGTAGCGTTAAGAACAGAGGACTGGGCCTTTTTTGGAATATCCTCACCTGGCCCCACTCTGTTCCTTCTTTTGGAAAATCAAAAAAAAAAAAAAAAAACGATAGGGGAGGATTTCCAGCCCCCCGCTCCCTCCCCTTTTAGTCGCCTTCTACGACACGCAGGGAATACGTGGGAAGTATTCTTAATCCCCTATCCCCAGGGATAATATATATATATATATATATATATATATATATATATATATATATATATATATATATATATATATTATATATATATATATATATATATATATATATATATATATATATATATATATATATATATATATATATATATATGTTAGAAGCAGTGAAAAGTTTTTATCGAGGATGTAAGGCATGTGTACGTGTAGGAAGAGAGGAAAGTGATTGGTTCTCAGTGAATGTAGGTTTGCGGCAGGGGTGTGTGATGTCTCCATGGTTGTTTAATTTGTTTATGGATGGGGTTGTAAAGGAGGTAAATGCAAGAGTCCTGGAAAGAGGGGCAAGTATGAAGTCTGTTGGGGATGAGAGAGCTTGGGAAGTGAGTCAATTGTTGTTCGCTGATGATACAGCGCTGGTGGCTGATTCATGTGAGAAACTGCAGAAGCTGGTGACTGAGTTTGGTAAAGTGTGTGGAAGAAGAAAGTTGAGAGTAAATGTGAATAAGAGCAAGGTTATTAGGTACAGTAGGGGTGAGGGTCAAGTCAATTGGGAGGTGAGTTTGAATGGAGAAAAACTGGAGGAAGTGAAGTGTTTTAGATATCTGGGAGTGGATCTGTCAGCGGATGGAACCATGGAAGCGGAAGTGGATCATAGGGTGGGGGAGGGGGCGAAAATTTTGGGAGCCTTGAAAAATGTGTGGAAGTCGAGAACATTATCTCGGAAAGCAAAAATGGGTATGTTTGAGGGAATAGTGGTTCCAACAATGCTGTATGGTTGCGAGGCGTGGGCTATGGATAGAGATGTGCGCAGGAGGATGGATGTGCTGGAAATGAGATGTTTGAGGACAATGTGTGGTGTGAGGTGGTTTGATCGAGTAAGTAACGTAAGGGTAAGAGAGATGTGTGGAAATAAAAAGAGCGTGGTCGAGAGAGCAGAAGAGGGTGTTTTGAAATGGTTTGGGCACATGGAGAGAATGAGTGAGGAGAGATTGACCAAGAGGATATATGTGTCGGAGGTGGAGGGAACGAGGAGAAGAGGGAGACCAAATTGGAGGTGGAAAGATGGAGTGAAAAAGATTTTGTGTGATCGGGGCCTGAACATGCAGGAGGGTGAAAGGAGGGCAAGAAATAGAGTGAATTGGAGTCATGTGGTATACAGGGGTTGACGTGCTGTCAGTGGATTGAAGCAAGGCATGTGAAGCGTCTGGGGTAAACCATGGAAAGCTGTGTAGGTATGTATATTTGCGTGTCTGGACGTGTGTATGTACATGTGTATGGGGGGGGGGGTTGGGCCATTTCTTTCGTCTGTTTCCTTGCGCTACCTCGCAAACGCGGGAGACAGCGACAAAGTATAAAAAAAAAAAAAAAAAAAAAAATATATATATATTTATATATATATATATATATATATATATATATATATATATATATATATATATATATATACGGTACAGAATGGAAAAAGGTGAGAACAATGGAAGAAAGGGGAGTGGGGGAGGAATGGGATGTATTTACGGAATCAGTGATGGATTGCGCAAAAGATGCTTGTGGCATGAGAAGAGTGGGAGGTGGGTTGATTAGAAAGGGTAGTGAGTGGTGGGATGAAGAAGTAAGAGTATTAGTGAAAGGGAAGAGAGAGGCATTTGGACGATTTTTGCAGGGAAAAAATGCAATTGAGTGGGAGATGTATAAAAGAAAGAGACAGGAGGTCAAGAGAAAGGTGCAAGAGGTGAAAAAAAGGGCAAATGAGAGTTGGGGTGAGAGAGTATCATTAAATTTTAGGGAGAATAAAAAGATGTTCTGGAAGAAGGTAAATAAAGTGCGTAAGACAAGGGAGCAAATGGGAACATCAGTGAAGGGCGCAAATGGGGAGGTGATAACAAGTAGTGGTGATGTGAGAAGGAGATGGAGTGAGTATTTTGAAGGTTTGTTGAATGTGTTTGATGATAGAGTGGCAGATATAGGGTGTTTTGGTCGAGGTGGTGTGCAAAGTGAGAGGGTTAGGGAAAATGATTTGGTAAACAGAGAAGAGGTAGTAAAAGCTTTGCGGAAGATGAAAGCCGGCAAGGCAGCAGGTTTGGATGGTATTGCAGTGGAATTTATTAAAAAAGGGGGTGACTGTATTGTTGACTGGTTGGTAAGGTTATTTAATGTATGTATGACTCATGGTGAGGTGCCTGAGGATTGGCGGAATGCGTGCATAGTGCCATTGTACAAAGGCAAAGGGGATAAGAGTGAGTGCTCAAATTACAGAGGTATAAGTTTGTTGAGTATTCCTGGTAAATTATATGGGAGGGTATTGATTGAGAGGGTGAAGGCATGTACAGAGCATCAGATTGGGGAAGAGCAGTGTGGTTTCACAAGTGGTATAGGATGTGTGGATCAGGTGTTTGCTTTGAAGAATGTATGTGAGTAATACTTAGAAAAGCAAAGGGATTTGTATGTAGCATTTATGGATCTGGAGAAGGCATATGATAGAGTTGATAGAGATGCTCTGTGGAAGGTATTAAGAATATATGGTGTGGGAGGAAAGTTGTTAGAAGCAGTGAAAAGTTTTTATCGAGGATGTAAGGCATGTGTACGTGTAGGAAGAGAGGAAAGTGATTGGTTCTCAGTGAATGTAGGTTTGCGGCAGGGGTGTGTGATGTCTCCATGGTTGTTTAATTTGTTTATGGATGGGGTTGTTAGGGAGGTGAATGCAAGAGTTTTGGAAAGAGGGGCAAGTATGAAGTCTGTTGGGGATGAGAGAGCTTGGGAAGTGAGTCAGTTGTTGTTCGCTGATGATACAGCGCTGGTGGCTGATTCATGTGAGAAACTGTAGAAGCTGGTGACTGAGTTTGGTAAAGTGTGTGAAAGAAGAAAGTTTAGAGTAAATGTGAATAAGAGCAAGGTTATTAGGTACAGTAGGGTTGAGGGTCAAGTCAATTGGGAGGTGAGTTTGAATGGAGAAAAACTGGAGGAAGTGAAGTGTTTTAGATATCTGGGAGTGGATCTGGCAGCGGATGGAACCATGGAAGCGGAAGTGGATCGTAGGGTGGGGGAGGGGGGCGAAAATTCTGGGAGCCTTGAAGAATGTGTGGAAGTCGAGAACATTATCTCCGAAAGCAAAAATGGGTATGTTTGAAGGAATAGTGGTTCCAACAATGTTGTATGGTTGCGAGGCGTGGGCTATGGATAGAGTTGTGCGCAGGAGGATGGATGTGCTGGAAATGAGATGTTTGAGGACAATGTGTGGTGTGAGGTGGTTTGATCGAGTAAGTAACGTAAGGGTAAGAGAGATGTGTGGAAATAAAAAGAGCGTGGTTGAGAGAGCAGAAGAGGGTGTTTTGAAATGGTTTGGGCACATGGAGAGAATGAGTGAGGAAAGATTGACCAAGAGGATACATGTGTCGGAGGTGGAGGGAACGAGGAGAAGAGGGAGACCAAATTGGAGGTGGAAAGATGGAGTGAAAAAGATTTTGTGTGATCGGGGCCTGAACATGCAGGAGGGTGAAAGGAGGGCAAGGAATAGAGTGAATTGGAGCGATGTGGTATACCGGGGTTGACGTGCTGTCAGTGGATTGAATCAAGGCATGTGAAGCGTCTGGGGTAAACCATGGAAAGCTGTGTAGGTATGTATATTTGCGTGTGTGGACGTATGTATATACATGTGTATGGGGGTGGGTTGGGCCATTTCTTTCGTCTGTTTCCTTGCGCTACCTCGCAAACGCGGGAGACAGCGACAAAGCAAAAAAAAAAAAAAAAAAAAATATATATATATATATATATATATATATATATATATATATATATATATATATATATATATATATATATATATATATATATGTGTGTGTGTGTGTGTGTGTGTGTGTGTGTGAGAGAGAGAGAGAGAGAGAGAGAGAGAGAGAGAGAGAGAGAGAGAGAGAGAGAGAGAGAGAGAGAGAGAGAGAGTATAAGATGGCCTTGATGTGGGCATTCTGTTGCCCGTCCCGTCTCAGCTAACATAAAATCGCTCGGCCCAACATTTCGTGTAGCACAGAGAGCTATACACAAAGCAGGTCCAGTAGAGGGCAACAACGAAGGTGCCCGACTGAAGAGAACTGTGTGACACTGAGAGACCAGGAGTCGTAAATTTGCCCACAATGGAAATGAAAAAGTTAGGGGTGACTTGATCACAACCTGAAGTTTCCAACCGACATAGGACCAGTTTTGGGGAAAGATAACAAAGAGAGACCGGCCAGAGGGCATGACCAGAGGGCACTGTCATAAGAGTGGTGGAGGAACGGAAGAGAATGACTTGAGGACGAGGTTAATACAGACAACATGCATGAACTTAGGAAACTGTATGACGAAAGAGAATGAATAATGGTACGCGCACCACGAATGTAAAACTACCTTCCCTTACAGTACGCATAGGTAATTATAAACACTTAAAAAAAACATTATAGGAATATATATATATATATATATATATATATATATATATATATATATATATATATATATATATATATATATTTACTTATTTATTCATTATACTTTGCCGCTGTCTCCCTCGTTAGCGAGGTAGCGCAAGGAAACAGACGAAAGAATGGCCCAACACACCCACATACACATGTATTTACATACACGTCCACACACGCACATATACATACCTATACATCTCAACGTATACATATATATATACACACACAGACATATACATATATACACGTATACATAATTCATACTGTCTGCCCTTATTTATTCCTGTCGTCACCCCACCACACATGAAATGAAAACCCTCTCCCCCGCATGTGCGCGAGGTAGCGCCAGGAAAAGACAACAAAGGCCACATTCGTTCACACTCAGTCTCTAGCTGTCATGCAATAATGCACCGAAACCACAGCTCCCTTTACACATCCAGCCCCCACAAAGCTTTCCATGGTTTACCCCCGACGATTCATATGCCCTGGTTCAAATTCATTGACAGCATGTCGACCCCGGCATACCATATTGTTCCAATTCACTCTATTCCTTGCACGCCTTTCACCCTCCTGCATGTTTAGGCCCCGATCACTCAAAATCTTTTTCACTCCATCTTTCCACCTCCAATTTGGTCTCCCACTTCTCCTCGTTCCCTCCATCTCTGACACATATATTCTCTTGGTCAATCTTTCCTCACTCATTCTCTCCATGTGACCAAACCATTTCAAAACACCCTCTTCTGCTCTCTCAACCACACTCTTTTTATTACCACACATCTCTCCCACCCTTTCATTACTTACTCGATCAAACCACCTTACACCACATATTGTCCTCAAACATCTCATTTCCAGCACATCCACTCTCCTCCGCACAACTTTATCTATAGCCCACGCCTCGCGACCATATAACATTGTTGGAACCACTATTCCTTCAAACATACCCATTTTTGCTTTCCGAGATAATGTTCTCGACTTCCACACATTCTTCAACCTTCCCAGAACTTTCGCCCCTCCCCCACCCTATGATTCACTTCCGCTTCCATGGTTCCATCCGCTGCCAAATCCACTCCCAGACATCTAAAACACTTCACTTCCTCCAGTTTTTCTCCATTCAAACTCACCTCCCAACTGACTTGTCTCTCAACCTTAATGTACCTAATAACCTAGCTCTTATTCACATTTACTCTCAGCTTTCTTCTTTCACACACTTTACCAAACTCAGTCACCAGCTTCTGCAGTTTCTCACCCGAATCAGCCACCAGCGCTATATCATCAGCGAACAACTGACTCACTTCCCAAGCACTCTCATCCACAACAGACTGCATACTTGCCCCTCTTTCCAAAACTCTTGCATTCACCTCCCTAACAACCCCATCCATAAATAAATTAAACAACCATGGAGACATCACGCACCCCTGCCGCAAACCAACATTCACTGAGAACCAATCAATTTCCTCTCTTCCTACACGCACACATGCCCCACATCCTCGATAAAAACTTTTCACTGCTTCTAACAACTTGCCTCCCACCCCATATATTCCTAATACTTCCACAGAGCATCTCTATCAACTCTTATCATATGCCTTCTCCGGATCCATAAACGCTACATACAAATCCATTTGCTTTTCTAAGTATTTCTCACATACATTTTTCAAAGCAAACACCTGATCCACACATCCTCTATCACTTCTGAAACCACACTGCTCTTCCCCAATCTGATGCTCTGTACATGCCTTCACCCTCTCAATCAATACCCTCCCATTTGATTTCCCTGGAATACCCAACAAACGTATACCTCTGTAATTTAAGCACTCACTTTTATCCCCTTTGCCTTTGTACAATGGCGCTATGCACGCATTCCGCCAATCCTCAGGCACCTCACCATGAGTCATACATACATCAAATAACCTTACCAACCAGTCAACAATACAGTCACCCCCTTTTTTAAATAAATTCCACTGCAATACCATCCAAACTCGCTGCCTTGCCGGCTTTCATCTTCCTCAAAGCTTTTACTACTTCTCTGTTTACCAAATCATTTTCCCTAACCCTCTCACTTTGCACACCATCTGGACCAAAACACCCTATATCTGCCACTCTATCATCAAACACATTCAACAAACCTTCAAAATACTCACTCCAGCTCCTTTTCACATCACCACTACTTGTTGTCACCTCCCCATTTGCCCCCTTCATTGATGTTCCCATTTGTCTCCCTGTCTTACGCACTTTATTTACTTCCTTCCAAAACATCTTTTTCCTAAGATTTAATGATACTCTCTCACCCCAACTCTCATTTGCCCTCTTTTTCACCTCTTGCACCTTTCTCTTGACCTCCTGCCTCTTTCTTTTATACATCTCCCACTCATTTGCATTACTTCCCTGCAAAAATCGTCCAAATGCCTCTCTCTTCTCTTTCACTAATAATCTTACTTCTTCATCCCACCACTCACTACCATCTCTAATCTGCCCACCTCCCACTCTTCTCATGCCACAAGCATCTTTTGCGCAATCCATCACTGCTTCCCTAAATACATCCCGTTCCTCCCCAACTCCCCTTACGTCCTTTGGTCTCGCCTTTTTCCATTCTGTACTCAGTCTCTCCTGGTACTTCCTCACACAAGTCTCCTTCCCAAGCTCACTTCAAAGGAATTCACAATATATCTAATGACGTCATGAACTACTCCAAGTCTCTCTAATGACGTCATGAACTACACACAGTCTCTCTAATGATGTCATGAGTCACACCCAGTCACTCTAACGACGTCATGAACCGCATCCATGCTCTCTAACGACGTCATGCGTCACACCCACTCTCTCTAATGACGTCATGAGTCACACCCAGTTTCTCTAATGACGTCATGAGTCACAACCAGTCCCTCTAATGACGTCATGAGTCACACCCAGTCACCCTGACGATGTCACATGCCACGAGCGCATCTCTTCTCCCTGACGTCACCGGCCGTGCATGATGTTCGCTTGACATCACCAGAGTCAAGCACGGAGGAACTCAACAGACCACTCCATCACTCACACCAGCCGAGACACAACGCAACACACCACTCCATCACTCACACCAGCCGAAACACAACGCAACACACCACTCCATCACTCACACCAGCCGACACACAACGCAACGATTAACTCATCAAATCACTTCACTCTATTCCCAGTTAATCACAGGAAGCGTCGGCCATTACACTTAATTGTGAACGAATGATTAATAATTAAATCAGGCCGAAAACACTTCACTAATTAGGGAATAATTAATGATATAAACGAGACCGTGTGAGTTTCATTATGTTCTCGCCGACAGGGGGGGATGACTGCCTCGTCTTCTCCAACTGGTCCAAAAGGCTTTTGTTACAGATGGAAAACCAAAGAGTGGCAAAGTTTTTGTTATCTCGTCCTAAAGCGTCGCATTAAACGAGGCCTTTGTCAACGATCCGTTAAACGTCCAAGTAACGAGGTATTTGTTAACAATCCAGCACACGTTAGACTAACGAGGCTCTTATTAACGAACCATTAAAGGCCAAAATGACGAGGCAGTTGTCAACGATCCATTAAAAGCCAGAGTAACGGGGCTCTTAAGTTAACGAGTCATTAAACGACCGATTAATCTATCAGAGCAGTTTTGCTAAATTCCTTTGAAAGAAGACTTACACAACACAGCTTCATCAAGCGAGGATATATAGGGATGTGACAAACTCATGTGTGCAACAACTTCATTCCAGAGGTCCGGATGGTCGGTATCTGCTACGTTCAGTTCATGCTAAAAGTATATGTAATCCTGAATGAAATCCAAGTTGCAAATATTTGTCACCTGACTGAGCACGGTGGGTACGGCTCGAGCACGGTGAATACGATCAGTGAGGACGTCGGTTCGATCCTTGAGCAGTGAGGTACGACCAGTGAACACGAAGGTTCGATCCTTGAGCAGTGAGGTACGACCAGTGAACACGAAGGTTCGATCCTTGAGCAGTGAGGTACGACCAGTGAACACGAAGGTTCGATCCTTGAGCAGTGAGGTACGACCAGTGAACACGAAGGTTCGATCCTTGAGCAGTGAGGTACGACCAGTGAACACGAAGGTTCGATCCTTGAGCAGTGAGGTACGACCAGTGAACACGAAGGTTCGATCCTTGAGCAGTGAGCTACGACCTTCGGTATGACAGCCTGGCTTGTGACTGAACCTTTAAGGGTCAATTCAAGGATGGCATCATCATAGCCAAGGGTCGTATCGACACGCTCAAGGGTCGTATCACCGTGCTCATGGGTTGCAAAGGATATATATATATATATATATATATATATATATATATATATATATATATATATATATATATATTCCAATTCACTCGGAAATAGAGTGAATTGGAACGATGTGGTATACCGGGGCCGACGTGCTGTCGATGGATTGAACCAGGGCATGTGAAGCGTCTGGGGTAAACTGACTGAGTGTGAACGAATGTGGCCTTTGTTGTCTTTTCCTAGCGCTACCTCGCACGCGTGCGGGGGGGGGGGGGGGGGGGATTGTCATTTCGTGTATGGCGGGGTGGCGACGGGAATGAATAAAGGCAGCAAGTATGAATTATGTACATGTGTAGATATGCATATGTCTGTGTATGTATGTACACATTGAAATGTATAGGTATGTATATGTGCATGTGTGGACGAGTATGTATATACATGTGTATGTGGGTGGGTTGGGTCATTCTTTCGTCTGTTTCCTTGCGCTACCTCGCTAATGCGGGAGACAGCGACAAAGCAAAATAATAATAATAATAATAATAATAATAATAATAATATATATATATATATATATATATATATATATATATATATATATATATATATATATATATATATATATATATATATATATCCTATAAACAAAATCTACACTAGTTCACTTGTGCACCATACCTCAGTAACTCGACTGCAATACAATACAATACAATACACAATATAGCATACAATATAATACAGCGCAACACAATATCATACAACACCCCAACGAGGCCAAACTTTTACAAAAATACTGTCGAACAATTTCCACAGGATTAAGGCCTTCAATTGTGGAGAGAGAGAGAGAGAGAGAGAGAGAGAGAGAGAGAGAGAGAGAGAGAGAGAGAGAGAGAGAGAGACTAGGGCAAGTGGCGAGCGTGGGAGGAGAACCGGGCAAGTCTGGGAATTCCTTGGAGTCTACACGCCATCGAAAGCGACGCACGGGTGTCATCTTTTGTTTTAGAAAACGTACTTTGGGGTGAAAGAAAATGGAGGATTGTTGTTTCTAAACGCCCCTAAGCGTGACGGTACGATCCTTGAGCACGACGGTACGATCCTTGAACACGACGGTACTGTCCTTGAACACGACGGTACGATCCTTGAACACGACGGTACGATCCCTGAACACGACGGTACTGTCCTTGAACACGACGGTACGATCCTTGAACACGACGGTACGATCCTTGAACACGGCGGTACGATCCTTGAACACGACGGTACGATCCTTGAGCACGACGGCACGATCCTTGAGCACACAGGTACGATCCTTGAGCACGCAGGTACGATCCTTGAGCACGCAGGTACGATCCTTGAGCACGCAGGTACGATCCTTGAGCACGCAGGTACGATCCTTGAGCACGCAGGTACGATCCTTGAGCACGCAGATACGATCCTTGAGGACGACGGTACGATCCTTGAACACGACGGTACGATCCTTGAACACGACGGTACGATCCTTGAACACGACGGCACGATCCTTGAGCACACAGGTACGATCCTTGAGCACGCAGGTACGATCCTTGAGCACGCAGGTACGATCCTTGAGCACGCAGGTACGATCCTTGAGCACGCAGGTACGATCCTTGAGCACGCAGGTACGATCCTTGAGCACGCAGGTACGATCCTTGAGCACGCAGATACGATCCTTGAGGACGACGGTACGATCCTTGAACACGACGGTACGATCCTTGAACACGACGGTACGATCCTTGAGCACGCAGGTACGATCCTTGAGGACGAAGGTACGATCCTTGAACACGACGGTACGATCCTTGAACACGACGGTACGATCCTTGAACACGACGGCACGATCCTTGAGCACGCAGGTACGATCCTTGAGCACACAGGTACGATCCTTGAGCACGCAGGTACGATCCTTGAGCACGCAGGTACGATCCTTGAGCACGCAGGTACGATCCTTGAGCACGCAGGTACGATCCTTGAGCACGCAGATACGATCCTTGAGGACGACGGTACGATCCTTGAACACGACGGTACGATCCTTGAACACGACGGTACGATCCTTGAACACGACGGTACGATCCTTGAACACGACGGCACGATCCTTGAGCACGACGATCCTTGGGTATAGCCTGACCCTTAATAAGGATCAGGTGAAAGTCTAGGCTGTCATAACCAAGGGTCGTAACCTTTGTGTTTAAATATCGTAATATCGTGCTCGAGGATCGTACCGTCGTGCTCAAGGATTGTACCTGCGTGCTCAAGGATCGTACCGTCGTGCTCAAGGATCGTACCGTCGTGCTCAAGGGGCCACGGAACATCCACTGTTTCTACAGATAAATTTCAGTGTTCCAATTTCTTGACGCCTCACCTTCACATTCTATCGCCTTAGACATGTATGTACAGTGACAGCAGAGTGGCATCTTCCTACTGCTGGAGGAGGCGTATGACGGCTCGTGACCACTCACATTAGCGAGGCCATTTACTGCATAGCAATTCCCTCGGTCACAAGTGTACATACACGCCGCTCTTCTCCCACACACAGACACACACACAGACACACACACAGACACACACACACACACACACACACACACACACACACACAGAGCCACAGGGCCTCCATCCCTAACCTATTTACATTTAAATCAATCACAATATTGTTACATGGGACAGACGCTGGTTCTCCAATTTTGGCCTCCTCGCTCGGTCATAAATCCTCCCGGTTCACAAGTTCCTTCAAGGCCTCAGCCACACACAAGCCAGCCTCAGCCACACACGAGCCAGCCTCAGCCACACACGAGCCAGCCTCAGCTACACACAAGCCAGCCTCAGCCACACACGAGCCAGCCTCAGCCACACACGAGCCAGCCTCAGCCACACACGAGCCAGCCTCAGCCACACACGAGCCAGCCTCAGCCACACACGAGCCAGTCTCAGCCACACACGAGCCAGCCTCAGCCACACACGAGCCAGCCTCAGCCACACACACGAGCCAGCCTCAGCCACACACGAGCCAGCCTCAGCCACACACGAGCCAGCCTCAGCCACACACGAGCCAGCCTCAGCCACACACGAGCCAGCCTCAGCCACGCACGAGCCAGCCTCAGTCACACACGAGCCAGCCTCAGCCACACACGAGCCAGCCTCAGCCACACACGAGCCAGCCTCAGCTACACACGAGCCAGCCTCAGCTACACACAAGCCAGCCTCAGCCACACAAGAGCCAGCCTCAGCCACACACGAGCCAGCCTCAGCTACACACAAGCCAGCCTCAGCCACACACGAGCCAGCCTCAGCCACACACGAGCCAGCCTCAGCCACACACGAGCCAGCCTCAGCCACACACGAGCCAGCCTCAGCCACACACGAGCCAGCCTCAGCTACACACAAGCCAGCCTCAGCCACACACGAGCCAGCCTCAGTCACACACGAGCCAGCCTCAGCTACACACAAGCCAGCCTCAGCCACACACGAGCCAGCCTCAGCCACACACGAGCCCCTCAGCCACACACAAGCCAGCCTCAGCCACACACGAGCCAGCCTCAGCCACACACGAGCCCCTCAGCCACACACGAGCCAGCCTCAGCCACACACGAGCCAGCCTCAGCCACACACGAGCCCCTCAGCCACACACGAGCCAGCCTCAGCCTCAGCTCCCGTCGCCGCCCTAAAGCCATCGTCAGCTGCTGTCAGGGCCGGACGCTGCCGCCAGTGGATAGCTTTCATGTACCACACGTGTCCACACAGCTATAAATTAAGCTGTACTTTACCACACGTGTCCACACAGCTATAAATTAAGCTGTACTATACCACACGTGTCCACAAAGCTATAAATTAAGCTGTACTATACCACACGTGTCCACACAGCTATACATTAAGCAGTACTATACCACACGTGTCTACACAGCTATAAATTATGCTGTACTATACCACACGTGTCCACACAGCTATAAATTAAGCTGTACTATACCACACGTGTCCACACAGCTATAAATTAAGCTGTACTATACCACACGTGTCCACAAAGCTATAAATTAAGCTGTACTATACCACACGTGTCCACACAGCTATACATTAAGCAGTACTATACCACACGTGTCTACACAGCTATAAATTATGCTGTACTATACCACACGTGTCCACACAGCTATAAATTAAGCTGTACTTTACCACACGTGTCCACACAGCTATAAATTACGAGCTACAGAAAAGGTGTCATTCCTCACCTGGAGGTTTCCAACTTCGTGAACCTGTTCAGGCGAGACTCTTCGTTATCTCTCACTTCAGTACAACGACAGATGCAGATAAACCTTATCCCAGGACAATGGAGGAGGAGGAGGAGGAGGAGGAGGAGGAGGAGGAGGAGGAGGAGGAGAAGAAGAAGAAGAAGAAGAAGAAGAAGAAGAAGAAGAAGAAGAAGGAAATACATGGGGGTCATTAAGCCCTTGACTGACCTTTTCAATCAGTCACCTGCTCCCTCCGTGGGACGTCCCAGGCAACTGGAGGTGTGGCAATGGAACACCGATATTCAAATCAGGTAATAAATCAATGCCGGAAATTATCGTCCAATTAGCTCAACGTCTGTGGCTGGCAGACTAATGGCGACCATCAGTCGAGGCAAGATAGCCAACCATTCACAGGACGAAGACTTAATACACGATTTTCGTCCAAATCTCTCGTCCTCCACGTTAGCCTCAATACCTGATTGATTTACCTATCATGGAAGCGGTTGATGGTGTCATCTGTTTACATTTCTAAAGCAGAACATTCGATAAGCTTCCACAATCAAAGGTTACAAAACGAAAATTTGAATCACATGTTATAGATGAAGGGTTGGACTTCGTTTGTTAGAATCACATGTTATAGATGAAGGGTTGGACTTCGTTTGTTAGAATCACATGTTATAGATGAAGGGTTGGACTTCGTTTGTTAGAATCACATGTTATAGATGAAGGGTTGGACTTCGTTTGTTAGAATCACATGTTATAGATGAAGGGTTGGACTTCGTGTGTTAGGGGATTGATCACCGAGTTATGGAGAAAGACTTATGGTTGATGGTCAAGTCTTAGATTGGTTAGACGTGACAAGTGGTGTGCCACAAGGATCATGTGTTCAGTGTCTAACTCTTCCCTGAACCTTTTTCCCTACACCCACAACTACTCTTAAGACCAACCAAAGCTTCCCCTACACCTTGTATCTACACCCATAACTCTCTTTTATAGAATAATATATTGCCTTCAATAGTATCTCTCCCTCAATATTTACGTCACAACAGTATCTCTCCCTCAATATCTGCCTCACAACAGTATCTCTCCCTCAATATCTGCGTCACAACAGTATCTCTCCCTCAGTATCTGCGTCACAACACTATCTCTCCCTCAGTATCTGCGTCACAACAATATCTCTCCCTCAGTATCTGCGTCACAACACTATCTCTCCCTCAGTATCTGCGTCACAACAGTATCTCTCCCTCAATATCTGCGTCACAACAGTATCTCTCCTTCAATATCTGCGTCACAACAGTATCTCTCCCTCAATATCTGCGTCACAACACTATCTCTCCCTCAATATCTGCGTCACAACAGTATCTCTCCCTCAATATTTACGTCACAACAGTATCTCTCCCTCAATATCTGCGTCACAACAGTATCTCTCCCTCAGTATCTGCGTCACAACAGTATCTCTCCCTCAGTATCTGCGTCACAACAGTATCTCTCCCTCAGTATCTGCGTCACAACAGTATCTCTCCCTCAATATTTACGTCACAACAGTATCTCTCCCTCAATATCTGCGTCACAACAGTATCTCTCCCTCAATATCTGCGTCACAACAGTATCTCTCCCTCAGTATATGCGTCACAACACTATCTCTCCCTCAGTATCTGCGTCACAACAATATCTCTCCCTCAGTATCTGCGTCACAACACTATCTCTCCCTCAGTATCTGCGTCACAACAGTATCTCTCCCTCAATATCTGCGTCACGACAGTATCTCTCCCTCAATATCTGCGTCACAACAGTCTCTCTCCCTCAATATCTGCGTCACAACAGTCTCTCTCCCTCAATATCTGCGTCACAACAGTATCTCTCCCTCAATATCTGCGTCACAACAGTATCTCTCCCTCAATATCTGCGTCACGACAGTATCTCTCCCTCAGTATCTGCGTCACAACAGTATCTCTCCCTCAGTATCTGCGTCACAACTGTATCTCTCCCTCAGTATCTGCGTCACAACAGTATCTCTCCCTCAATATCTGCGTCACAACAGTATCTCTCCCTCAATATCTGCGTCACGACAGTATCTCTCCCTCAATATCTGCGTCACAACAGTATACCTCCCTCAGCATCAACCGAACACCAAAAAGGAGAAAGTCAAAGAAACACTTAGTTTCCCTCATTCCCCCAGTTTCCCCTCACTCGTCACTTTCCCTCACTCCCCCAGTTTCCCCTCACTCGTCACTTTCCCTCACTCCCCCAGTTTCCCCTCACTCGTCAGTTTCCCCTCATTCGTCAGTTTCCCTCACTCCCCCAGTTTCCCTCACTCCCCCAGTTTCCCCCGGTCTCCCTCACTCTCCAAGTTCTAATTGCTGTGTGCAGGAGGATCTGGTGGTGTTTGCCGACGTGCCTCAGGCAAACAGGATCCCCCAACACCACACGCTGAACCAGATACTGTTTACTGTTTCCCCTCCTCCCGTTTGTCGCAAACAGACGGATTTCTTCCCCAGTGGCTGGACACACACCTGCTAAACCTGGACACACACCTGCTCCTCAACACTGGTCTCTCTCTGTTACTTTACGACTATTTTTCATCGTCGATTGATTGATTCATTCTAATTTTCGCCTTCATTTTTGTAGCAGAGGTTTTTTTCTGTCATCTTTACCTTTGAAAATGGAATACTCTCTCTCTCTCTCTCTCTCTCTCTCTCTCTCTCTCTCTATATATATATATATATATATATATATATATATATATATATATCTATTTTATTTATTTTGCTTTGTCGCTGTCTCCCGCGTTAGCGATATAGCGCAAGGAAACAGACGAAAGAATGGCCCAACTCACCCACATACACATGTATATACATACACGTCCACACACGCAAATATACATACCTATACATCTCAACGTATACATATATATACACATACAGACATATACATATATACACATGCACATAATTCATACTATCTGCCTTTATTCATTCCCATCGCCAACACGCCACACATGAAATAACAACCCCCTTCCCCCGCATGTGTGCGAGGTAGAGCTAGAAAAGACAACAAAGGCCACATTCGTTCACACTCAGTCTCTAGCTGTCATGTATAATGCACTGAAACCACAGCACCCTTTCCACATCCAGGCCCCACAGAACTTTCTATGGTTTACCCCATATGCTTCATACGCTCGGGTTCAATCCATTGACAGCACGTCGACCCCGGTATACCACATTGTTCCAATTCACTTTATTCCTTGCATGCCTTTCACCCTCCTGCATGTTCAGGCCACGATCACTCACACTCTTTTTCATTCCTTCTTTCCACCTCCAATTTGGTCTCCCACTTCTCCTCTTTCCCTCCACCTCTGACATATATATCCTCTTGGTCAATCTTTCCTCAATCATTCTCTCCATGTGACCAAACCATTTCAAAACACCCTCTTCTGCTCTCTCAGCCACACTCTTTTTATTACCACACATCTCTCTTACCCTTTCATTACTTACTCGATCAAACTACCTCACACAACATACTGTCCTCAAACATCTCATTTCCAGCACATCCACCCTCCTCCGCACAACTCTATAGCCAACGCCTCGCAACCAAATAACATTGTTGGAACCACTATTCCTTCAAACATACCCATTTTTGCTTTCCGAGATAATGTTCTCGACTTCCACACATTCTTCAACGTTCCCAGAACTTTCGCCCCTTCCCCCACCCTATGATTCACTGCCGCTTCCATGGTTCCATCCGCTGCCAAATCCACTCCCAGATATCTAAAACAATTCACTTCCTCCAGTTTTTCTCCATTCAAACTTACCTACTAATTCACTTGTCCCTCAACCCTACTGTACCTAATAACCTTGCTCTCATTCACATTTACTCTCGGCTTTCTTCTTTCAAACACTTTACCAAACTCAGTCACCAGCTTCTGCAGTTTCTCACCCGAATCAGCCACCAGCGCTGCATCATCAGCGTAAAACAACTGACTCACTTCCCAAGCTCTCTGATCCACAACAGACTGCATACTTGCCTCTCTTTCCAAAACTCTTGCATTCACCTCCCTAACAAACCCATCCATAAATAAATTAAACAACCATGGAGACATCACACATCCTTCCCGCAAGCCAACATTCACTGAGAACCAATCACTATCCTCTCTTCCTACACGTACAAAAAACTTTTCACTGCTTCTAATAACTTGCCTCCCACACCATATATTCTTAATACCTTCCACAGAGCATCTCTATCAACTCTTATCATATGCCTTCTCCAGATCCATAAATGCTACATACAAATCCGTTTGCTTTTCTAAGTATTTCTCACATACATTCTTCAAAGCAAACACCTGATCTACACATCCTCTACCACTTCTCAAACCACAGTGCTCTTCCCCAATCTGATGCTCTGTACATGCCTTCACCCTCTCAAGCAATACCCTCACATACAATTTCCCAGGAATACTCAACAAACTTATACCTCTGTAATTTGAGCACTCACTTTTATCCCCTCTGCCTTTTACAAAGGCACTATGCAAGCATTACTTCAATCCTCAGGCACCTCATCATGAGTCATAAATACATTAAATAATTACCAACCAGTCAACAATACAGTCACCCCCTTTTTTAATTAAATTCCACTGCAATACGATCCAAACCCGCTGCCTTGCCGGCTTTCATCTTCCGCAAAGCCTTTACTACCTCTTCTCTGTTTACCAAATCATTCTCCCTAACCCTCTCACTTTGCACACCACCTCGACCAAAACACCCTATATCTGCCACTCTATCATCAAACACATTCAACAAACCTTCAAAATACTCACTCCATCTCCTTCTCACATCACTGCTACTTGTTATCACCTCCCCATTTGCCCCCTTCACTGATGTTCCCATTTGTTCCCTTATCTTACGCACTTTATTTACCTCCTTCCAAAACATCTTTATATATATATATATATATATATATATATATATATATATATATATATATATACACATATATATATTTTTTTTTTTTTTTGCTTTGTCGCTGTCTCCCGCGTTTGCGAGGTAGCGCAAGGAAACAGACGAAAGAAATGGCCCAACCCACACCCATACACATGTATATACATACGTCCACACACGCAAATATACATACCTACACAGCTTTCCATGGTTTACCCCAGACGCTTCACATGCCCTGATTCAATCCACTGACAGCACGTCAACCCCGGTATACCACATCGCTCCAATTCACTCTATTCCTTGCCCTCCTTTCACCCTCCTGCATGTTCAGGCCCCGATCACACAAAATCTTTTTCACTCCATCTTTCCACCTCCAATTTGGTCTCCCTCTTCTCCTCGTTCCCTCCACCTCCGACACATATATCCTCTTGGTCAATCTTTCCTCACTCATTCTCTCCATGTGCCCAAACCATTTCAAAACACCCTCTTCTGCTCTCTCAACCACGCTCTTTTTATTTCCACACATCTCTCTTACCCTTACGTTACTTACTCGATCAAACCACCTCACACCACACATTGTCCTCAAACATCTCATTTCCAGCACATCCATCCTCCTGCGCACAACTCTATCCATAGCCCACGCCTCGCAACCATACAACATTGTTGGAACCACTATTCCTTCAAACATATCTATTTTTGCTTTCCGAGATAATGTTCTCGACTTCCACACATTCTTCAAGGCTCCCAGAATTTTCGCCCCCTCCCCCACCCTATGATCCACTTCCGCTTCCATGGTTCCATCCGCTGCCAGATCCACTCCCAGATATCTAAAACACTTCACTTCCTCCAGTTTTTCTCCATTCAAACTCACCTCCCAATTGACTTGACCCTCAACCTTACTGTACCTAATAACCTTGCTCTTATTCACATTTACTCTTAACTTTCTTCTTTCACACACTTTACCAAACTCAGTCACCAGCTTCTGCAGTTTCTCACATGAATCAGCCACCAGCGCTGTATCATCAGCGAACAACAACTGACTCACTTCCCAAGCTCTCTCATCCCCAACAGACTTCATACTTGCAAAAGCTGGTGACTGAGTTTGGTAAAGTGTGTGAAAGAAGAAAGTTAAGAGTAAATGTGAATAAGAGCAAGGTTATTAGGTACAGTAGGGTTGAGGGTCAAGTCAATTGGGAGGTAAGTTTGAATGGAGAAAAACTGGAGGAAGTAAAGTGTTTTAGATATCTGGGAGTGGATCTGGCAGCGGATGGAACCATGGAAGCGGAAGTGGATCATAGGGTGGGGGAGGGGGCGAAAATTCTGGGAGCCTTGAAGAATGTGTGGAAGTCGAGAACATTATCTCGGAAAGCAAAAATAGGTATGTTTGAAGGAATAGTGGTTCCAACAATGTTGTATGGTTGCGAGGCGTGGGCTATGGATAGAGTTGTGCGCAGGAGGATGGATGTGCTGGAAATGAGATGTTTGAGGACAATGTGCGGTGTGAGGTGGTTTGATCGAGTAAGTAACGTAAGGGTAAGAGAGATGTGTGGAAATAAAAAGAGCGTGGTTGAGAGAGCAGAAGAGGGTGTTTTGAAATGGTTTGAGCACATGGAGAGAATGAGTGAGGAAAGATTGACCAAGAGGATATATGTGTCGGAGGTGGAGGGAACGAGGAGAAGAGGGAGACCAAATTGGTGGTGGAAAGATGGATTGAAAAAGATTTTGTGTGATCGGGGCCTGAACATGCAGGAGGGTGAAAGGAGGGCAAGGAATAGAGTGAATTGGATCGATGTGGTATACCGGGGTTGACGTGCTGTCAGTGGATTGAATCAGGGCATGTGAAGCGTCTGGGGTAAACCATGGAAAGCTGTGTAGGTATGTATTTTGCGTGTGTGGACGTATGTATATACATGTGTATGGGGGTGGGTTGGGCCATTTCTTTCGTCTGTTTCCTTGCGCTACCTCGCAAACGCGGGAGACAGCGACAAAGCAAAAAAAAAAAAAAAGAAAAAAAAAAAAAAAAAAATATATATATATATATATATATATATATATATATATATATATATATATATATATATATATATATATATAGTTTATTTCATATGTTCGTCAGCATACAGGAAGAGTACTACCCTTGAGCACGACGGTACGATCCTTGGATAGTAAAAGCTTTGAAGTTTGACCTGACCTCCGAGGGTGAAAACACGGGGTACGACTTCCTAATCTCTTGCCACCATTTCAGATGTTCTTTGGACTTTAATTAATTAGTTGGCTGCAGGCCTTCTTACCTCACCACTCCCAGCAGTGCCTTCCGATACACTGACGTAATTACGATTATTACTGAACCAAGTTGTATAACACAAGCCTAAATATAATCACATTGAGCTTATCGCGTACTAGGTAAGCATATACATATATATATATATATATATATATATATATATATATATATATATATATATATATATATACATATATATATATATATATATATATATATATATATATATATATATATATATACATATATATATATATATATATATATATATATATATATATATATATATATATATATATATATATATTATCCCTGGGGATAGGGGAGAAAGAATACTTCCCACGTATTCCCTGCGTGTCGTAGAAGGCGACTAAAAGGGAATGGAGAGAGAGAGAGAGAGAGAGAGAGAGAGAGAGAGAGAGAGAGAGAGAGAGAGAGAGAGAGAGAGAGAGAGGGGGCTGGAAATCCTCCCCTCTAGTTTTTTTTTTTCAATTTTCCTGAAGGAAAATATATATATATATATATATATATATATATATATATATATATATATATATATATATATATATATATATATATATATATATATATATATTATCCCTGGGGATGGGGGATTAAGAATACTTCCCACGTATTCCCTGCGTGTCGTAGAGGGCGACTAAAAGGGGAGGGAGCGGGGGGCTGGAAATCCTCCCCTCTTGTTTTTTTTTTCTAATTTTCCAAAAGAAGGATCAGAGGGGGCCAGGTGAGGGTATTCCAAAAAAGGCCCAGTCCTCTGTTCTTGGCGCTACCTCGCTGACGCGGGAAATGGCGAATAGTCCTCTTTTGTCAATCTTTCCTCACTCATTCTCTCCATGTGACCAAACCATTTCAGAACGCCCTTTTCTACTCTCTCAACCAAACTCTTTTTATTACCACACATCTCTTTTACCCTTTCATTGCTTACTCAATCAAACCACCTCACACCACATATTGTCCTCAAACATCTCATTTCCAGCACATCCACCCTCCTCCGCACAACTCTATCTATAGCCCACGCCTCACCACTTTATATCATTACTGGAACCACTATTCCTTCAAACATACCCATTTTTGCTTTGCAAGATAACGTCCTCGACTTCCATACGTTTTCCAACGCTCCCAGAACTTTCGCCCCCTCCCCCACCCTATGATTCACTTCCACTTCCATGGTTCCATCCACTGCCAAATCCACTCCCAGATATCTAAAGCACTTCACTTTCTCCAGCTTTTCTCCATTCAAACTTACCTCCCAATTGACTTGTCATTCAAACCCTACTGTACCTAATAACCTTGCGATTATTCACATTTATTCTCAGCTTTCTTATTTCACACACTTTACCAAACTCAGTCACCAGCTTCTGCAGTTTCTCACAAGAATCAGCCACCAGCGCTGTATCATCAGCGAACAACAATTGACTCACTTCCCAAGCTCACTCATCCACAACAGACTGCATACTTGCCCCTCTTTCCAAAACTCTTGCATTCACCTCACTAACAACCCCATCCATAAACAAATTAAACAACCATGGAGACCACGCACCACTGCCGCAATCCAACATTCACTGAGAACCAATCACTTTCCTCTCTTCCTACACGTACAAATGCCTTACATCCTCGATAAAAACTTTTCTCTGCTTCTAACAACTTACCTCCCACACCATATATTCTTAATACCTTCCACAGAGCATCTCTATCAACTCTATCATATGCCTTCTCCAGATCCATAAATGCTACAAACAAATCCATTTGCTTTTCTAAGTATTTCTCACATACATTCCTCAAAGCAAGCACCTGATCCACACATCCTCCTCCACTTCTGAAACCATTATCTTTATATTTTATTATACTTGATCGCCGCTTCCCGCGTCAGCGCCAGGAAGCAGACGAAGAATGGCCTATCGACTCATACACACACACACACACACACACACGCATACACAGATACATACATATATACACACGTACATATTCATACTTGCTTGCCTTCATCCTTTCCTGGCGCCACCCCGTCCCAAAGGAAACAACATCGCTACCCCCTGCTTCAGCGAGGTAGCGCCAGGAACAACAGACAAGAAAGGCCACATTCGTTCACACTCAAGTCTCTAGCTGTCATGTGTAATGCACAGGAACGGCAAAACAGCCTAACTTGCTCACATCCACACTGGCCATCACGACATAATGGACCAAAACCAGAGCCGTCTCACCACAACCAGGCCACACGAACCTGCCCTGGTGATAGAGAGAGAGAGAGAGAGAGAGAGAGAGAGAGAGAGAGAGAGAGAGAGAGAGAGAGAGAGAGAGAGAGAGAGAGGAGAGAAAGAGAGAGAGAGAGAGAGAGAGAGAGAGAGAGAGAGAGAGAGAGAGAGAGAGAGAGAGAGAGAGAGAGATACTAATAATAGAAAACATTATCGGAAATAAGAACAACCAAAATACTACTACTACTACTACTAATAATGATAATAATAAACTACTACTACTACTACTACTACTACTACTAATAATAATAATAATAATAATAATAATAACAAAAAGGGAATAAGAAAAATGTTATAATTTCTTTCTGTCAGTTTACCTAAAAGGAAAAAAAAAAAAGGAGAAAGAAAATCCATTTATTCGCCTGCGTCACTTGCAATATTCATTCATTCCCAGGACATTCATCACCATCTTATTTCTTGCCGCGCCTGGAGAGCGGGAAAGGGTCGGGGGCTGTAACTTGATTGATATATTCCCAGGATGAATGACGACCTGGCCACCCCCTCCGTCTTAATCATGAGGAATCCATAGGAAGAAGCCATTATCAGGCAGGGAGAGGCTGCAACCTTGTGTGGTTTGTGTGAGGAAGAACTGAACTGTTCCACTTGGGTGCCTCATATTCTCTCTTATTGAATATATATATATATATATATATATATATATATATATATATATATATATATATATATATATATATATATATATATATGCTGTCTGCATTAACCATGCCCACAGTAAATCTGTTCCATTCATCCACCACTTTTATACCATAAAATTTCTCCACATCTCTCTAGCAACTTATTTCCTTAATGTTATGTTACGTCCTGTGGTTGCGCTCTCTCTCTCTCTCTCTCTCTCTCTCTCTCTCTCTCTCTCTCTCTCTCTCTCTCTCTCTCGAACTGTTCACTGTTCACGTCTTCGATCTGTTTAAAAAAACGTGCAGGTTGAGATCAGGTCACTCCTCACTCTTCTCTCTTTCAAGGAGAGAAAGTATAAAGCCTCTTGCTTTCCCGTGCAACTCAGCCCTCTCATTCCGATACCATCTTAGCTGACGTCCTCAGAACACTTAGTATTAGCTCTCTGTGCCTCTCTCGGTGCGGTGACCAAACGTGAGAAGTATATGCTAGTATTGGCCTCGTGCAGAGTGTGAAGAACTCTGATTATTCCCTTATCCAAGAACTTGAAAACAATTGAAATATTTCCCAACACACAGCTGGTGTCCTTAACCACTCCCCGAAGGCAGATCTCTGGCGACAGTTTAGAGAAAATGTTGAATCCTTAGGCTCTCTCACACACACAGACTCCTAACACTTATTTCGTGCAAGATCATAATCACATTGAGGCCTTCTTTCACTGTATCCCATCCTCGTTACGTGACTCAATCCGAACATGTTAAGATCCATACCTTCAGGCAAGTCGTTCACACACATCACAAAGAGTAACGGTCCCAAGATAGAACCCTGGGGCAACCCCACCAGATGACCTCAACCCATTTGGACATGGCTTCTCTGACGTATCTTGTGCTCCCCCGCCACTGGGATCATCTGTTATCCATCGCAAGAGTCTCCTTTCTTATTCCCTCTTCGTTATCCAACTTCTCTAACCACCTTCCCCTACGGCACAGCGTCAAACACATTCTGGCAGTCCAGATACAAGCAATCCATCAAGTTTTCCCTTTTGTCAAAGACGGAGCTCACTCTCCCGTAGAAAGATAAGAGGTTCGTTCCACATGACCTTGTATGTAGGACTGTATGTAGGGAGGTGGATGGGAAGACCTTATACAACAGTCAGGTCATAGGGTCAACTTGCAACGGACAACAGGTCAGATCTGAACAGGTCAGGTCAGAACTGCTCAGGTCAGGTCTGGTCAGCTTTAGGGAGGCGGCTAGGTCGGTGGAAGAGCCTCAGAAGACGGGTTCCCAATGGCCCCTCCACTTGCGAGAACACACAGTGATTCATAGCAGCCAACTTCTGCCGTGATGGAATTCAGTAGAATCGTGTGTTTTCTTACGTTACCAAGATTCAATTTCGATATTCTTTTGGGAGAATGATGATGATTGCCCGAGAAGCTCTCAATCTTCCACAAAAGTCATGGGGGAAACTTTTACCCTGGGTGAACTGGCATTTCTTGTCGTATGACAACATCTTCACATGTCAGACAGCGGCAGGCTAAGGGCATGGGTCTTACGCCTTTATATTCATTCGTTCGGTAATGTTGAATGCAAAATGGATTATATTTGCAGTATCTAAGTAGCTGTGCCATACTCCTGGGCTTCCGTGGTACAGCGTTGCTGACTACGAATCACTCAAGGACCAGGTCGGGTTCGGTTCCTGGGTTAGGTAGTCGGCCCATAACCAACCTCCCTGCTGCTCATCCTCTCCTCTAAGCACCTCGATAAATAAGTACCTGAGTTATATATATATATATATATATATATATATATATATATATATATATATATATATATATACATTTTTTTTTTATTTTGCTTTGTCGCTGTCTCCCGCGTTTGCGAGGTAGCGCAAGGAAACAGACGAAAGAAATGGCCCAACCCACCCCCATACACATGTATATACATACACGTCCACACACGCAAATATACATACCTATACATCTCAATGTACACATATATATACACACACAGACACATACATATATCCCCATGGACACAATTCACACTGTCTGCCTTTATTCATTCCCATCGCCACCTCGCCACACATGGAATACCATCCCCCTCCCACCTCATGTGTGCGAGGTAGCGCTAGGAAAAGACAACAAAGGCCCCATTCGTTCACACTCAGTCTCTAGCTGTCATGCAATAATGCCCGAAACCACAGCTCCTTTCCACATCCAGGCCCCACACAACTTTCCATGGTTTACCCCAGACGCTTCACATGCCCTGATTCAATCCACTGACAGCACGTCAACCCCGGTATACCATATCGATCCAATTCACTCTATTCATTGCCCGCCTTTCACCCTCCTGCATGTTCAGGCCCCGATCACTCAAAATCTTTTTCACTCCATCTTTCCACCTCCAATTTGGTCTCCCACTTCTCCTCGTTCCCTCCACCTCCGACACATATATCCTCTTGGTCAATCTTTCCTCACTCATTCTCTCCATGTGCCCAAACCATTTCAAAACACCCTCTTCTGCTCTCTCAACCACGCTCTTTTTATTTCCACACATCTCTCTTACCCTTACGTTACTTACTCGATCAAACCACCTCACACCACACATTGTCCTCAAACATCTCATTTCCAGCACATCCATCCTCCTGCGCACAACTCTATCCATAGCCCACGCCTCGCAACCATACAACATACAACATATATATATATATATAATGAGGGGTATAAAACAAAGAGAGGATAACGAAGTTAAATGATACCTGAACCGATCAATTAACTGTATCAGTGATAATCAATAACCCATCATGAGTAGCACGGGGGCCGCCCACAACCTCGGCTTTCAAGACCTTCTTCATGATGACGGTAATAACCCAGGTCGCGCGGAGGAGGACCAACCTGAGGGCGATCGCTCACCTCACTGTACGCTAGGGAGAGGCCCATCACATCCTGCTCAACATCTAATGACGTGGATTAATGTAACGTGACGTGAATTAATGTAACGTGACGTGGATTAATGTAACGTGACGTGGATTAATGTAACATGACGTGGATAAATGTAACATGACGTGGATTAATGTAACGTGACGTGGATTAATGTAACGTGACGTGGATTAATGTAACGTGACGTGGGTTAATGTAACGTGACGTGGATTAATGTAACGTTACATGGATGAATGTAACGTGACGTGGATTAATGTAACATGACGTGGATAAATGTAACGTGACGTGGATTAATGTAACGTGACGTGGATTAATGTAACATGACGTGGATAAATGTAACGTGACGTGGATTAATGTAACGTGACGTGGATTAATGTAACGTGACGTGGATTAATGTAACGTGACGTGGGTTAATGTAACGTGACGTGGATTAATGTAACGTTACATGGATGAATGTAACGTGACGTGGATTAATGTAACATGACGTGGATAAATGTAACGTGACGTGGATTAATGTAACGTGACGTGGGTTAATGTAACGTGACGTGGATTAATGTAACGTGACGTGGGTTAATGTAACGTGACGTGGATTAATGTAACATGACGTGGATAAATGTAACGTGACGTGGATTAATGTAACGTGACGTGGATTATAGAAAACATGGATAAAATCATTGACACATCCCAACACAGTGATGGTTGGAAGACAATATGGTACTTCGCCAATATACTGACGTCATTACCATTAGTAAATACTAGCTAAGTAAATCACATAATATAACACTGAAACGAATAATCAGGGAATATTAAGAAAGGCATTGGATTAATTCAGGCTCACAGTGGAACGACACATCAAGTTACAATACTCCACGAGACACAACATGTTAATGATATGCCACTCCATCACAGACTTCCGGTGTCAAAGGTCACTTCATGACGTACCAACTCGTTCCACAAGTCATTAAATATGACTCTGTCGTTGTGGACAGGAAGCATCCGTGCCCGAACGACGGGCCGTGCTACCACCAGGCCAGGCTTGTCCTTGATGGCGGCGCTCAGCGGCGTACCTCGCTCGCTCGCACGGCTCACAGCCCTCGCTGCTCCCTCCCTTGTGTCACCAGGGAGGGAGGACTCGGCTCACATCTCGCCCAGAATGCTCACAAGCTGTGAGACCTCGGCCACTGTTAGAGTCCAAACCATGATGAGCGACGCTGTCAACACCCATGACCACTACAGGAGAGGAACCTTACCTCACCACACACGTTCTCGCTTGACATCACAGCGCCAGGCTGGGCCACTGACGACGCGTTCGATGGTACTGCAGTACGTGGTCTTCCAAACGTCTTAGACTTCATTAGCCACTATTGAGTGATAATTGATTTGCGCGGGTGTCCCCGGGAAATGCATGGCTCACCCCTGTGAGCGGTAGCGCAAATGGATTACAGGAGGTCACAAAGGGACTTACTCAGACCCCAGTGGGTTAATTCTTTACCTTGTCACAGTGCCAGATGCCAAGTGATGTGCAAACATGGCAAATTAGTCTCACACATAAATCACAACTATACTGATGGCTTATGACTTACACAGTATTGTCCTGTTATCCTTACACGTTAATATTCTGATCATCAACAAGCTCAATACACAGGAGGTGGGGCCAGTGATTCGCATTTCTTTCCCCGTGGGGGCTCGATATGTAGGCCACCCCCCACCCCAAGTTAGCCGCACTGTGGTTCTTAACAGCTGTTGTTACCCTCCTCACCATTCTACCTCCTACAGCTGCACTGTTACTGATCGAAATCAGTGTTTTCTCGTTACTACACTGCCGTATGAGGTCGGGACGATGTGAGGCACTGGTCATCTCGCTCCGCGTCTCTCTACTGGACCCATCACGGCTTACCCTCCCTAGGTGTGTGTTATCCTCCTCCCTCACCCACTACTGAGTAATGTACTCGTCGTCTCCCACTGGTAACAAACGCTCGACCTGCACTTGCTGGGGCCGTGACCCTCTCAGGTCCCTAGCCCAGCCGCTGTAGCTGTGACTTCAGGTCCCAGGACCAGCTGATCTGTGCGAGCGGCTCACTGGTGACGCTGAGAGAGGACCAGGCACAGGGTTATCTCGGGTCATCAGGTCACGGCTGGGAACGAGTCACATGACCACTACTAACCCCCGACACCCCCCTCCCAGTCTTACTCACTTCCGCTCGTCATGCAACTCTCTCTCTCTCTCTCTCTCTCTCTCTCTCTCTCTCTCTCTCTCTCTCTCTCTCTCTACTGCTACTACTACTACTACTACTACTACTAAATTGTTACTACTAAACCAATTGCTACTTTCACTTCTATTGCTACTACTACTACTAGGAGCAGCAGCACTTCTACTACAACTACTACCACTGCTCCTAGTGATACTACTACTACGACTACTACAACTGATTTGAGTAACAGTAAAGGGAATAGTAATAGTAGTAGTGGGATGAGGAGGAGGAGGAAGAGGAGGAGGAGAAATAACAGTAACACTATAAAAGTAGTAGTAGTGGTAGTAGCAGTAGTAGAAACTCATCTTTAGATTTATACAAAATGCCATTTTTCGTTGTTCTCAAAAGACCTAAAACGTCCATAAACGACAATAAATTAAACATATAACAACCCATAAACTTTAAAGCCCAAGAGCAATACACCTTCATCTGTATCAATCACAGTGATAGATCATATGACGCTTCAGTTCTGTTCAAAACTACAGCATTGAGTAGGAACCACTGTTCACAGAGTGGCCTTCAAGTCCATCTTCGCCACGGCAGATATCAAGGGTCTTCACTTCGCGGTGTGAACTGTGTCTGATGGATTATCTGTACCTGACGAAGTTAAAATGATACACATGGTCATCCCACCTGCTGCTGCTACCTGACGAGGGAATATCAGCTACAGAGCTCCTCGCCACCCATTCATTTACCAGTGAAACCCTGTAGTGAGGTCTACCCTGCCCCAGCCAAACCTCTTTGTTCCATCCTCAAAGGTTCCCTCCATCAGTGTAAATGCCTCGCTGACTGGCACACTGATATGTTTCCTCACTACCACAGTCGATAGTCTCTCGCTGAGGTAGAACCACAGCTCCCGTCCTCAACCCCAAGTTGACTCTATTAAAGCTTCTGTCTTCAAGCTATGGAAGACCCTGCAACATCCACGGACCCTCAACAGTTTGGTAATACGAAGACCTCCTCTATCTCGAAGGCTTCCTTATCATCTGCAACATAAATAAACACAAGACCACTGTACTTCTTGCGTTACTTCACGTCACCAAAGCTTGTGACTCGGTCACTCAAAACATAAACATCAAGAGAAGATGTTTGAGAAACATTTGTGCCCCCCAGCATATATGGTACTGCACATCCGTAGTGAATGACACCTTGTAAGTTTGAGTTTTGACCTCTCGTGACCTCAAAATCTTTATCCAGTCATGGGATACTGTGTATAAAACGATAGGGAGGCACGGACGGACGTGGAGAATACTGATGCGCTCCTCTGCTCTGCAGACAGGAAGCGAAACAGAACCATCAGCCTTGGGGTCCAGCGATGTTTCATTCCTTGGTTACCAGACTTCCTGCGTGAGCTTCTGATAGGCTAACTCCATCTTCTTGTTCCTCGCGTCCCATGCCACAAAGGTGCCGCTTCCTCGTTCGAAGGTTCTACCAACGGCGTCAGTGTCAATATATACTACAGTAGTGCCTTCCAGAACACCCTTTACAGCCTCTACACTGGACTACCGCCAACCACGTTACCAAAGGCAGCAGTCATGCACGTCAACCTAGTTTCCAACCATGTCGTACTCCCTCATATTGTACGGGTCCTCAGACCTTCCACTTAGTTCAGCCAACCATCCTCCTGGGTGTCACTCTGGACGATCAACTAAGCAGTTATCGTCCTACACTCATGGCCCACTCAAGACTGCCTCCCTCCACCTGCACTCAGGAACTTCTGCACAACTCATTCTTCTCGTACTCACCCATGCCTCCCCCCCCCCCCCCCCCACACACACACACACACACACAACAAGGGTTGCTGGAAAAGGGCAAGCAAGTTCTCAGTCCACCTGACAACCTACATCAGGAGCTGCTAAATACAGTCCCCCAAGCTCATCCGACCACACCCGACACCGTCACCTCCAGCCATCCGAGATCTTTCGTCACAGAGTGGCATTTAGCATCGAGCCCTACCACTGTGAACACAACAGTTAAACTGTACATCAAACTTACATCCTTCGATTTAATCTTTGATGCCACTAATGTTTATTGTTATGATATATTCTTTGTATATTCTCGACCTTTGGATTAATCTAGCTAAAAGTTAATAGAATAATAATAATAATAATAATAATAATAATAATAATAATAATAATAATAATAATACTATGATAATAATAATAAGAATAATGATAATATCATTATCAATATTATCCGTCAACAAACAGACTGGCCAGTGAGTGTGTAACGGGAGGCAGGCAAGGCTGAAGATGAAGCAATGTAGCCAGACCCCAGTGTGAGCGTAGCGGCCATAGACCGACCCATGACGGAGGAGATGGCATGGGGGAACATGATGGCAACGCCATATTTCCCAGTGAAAGACAAGGTGTTATTAGGATGGAGCATTGCTGTCAGTATGGAGCACTGGTGTTGTCAGCAAGGAACACGTCTGTCAGCATGAAGCACAGTGTCAGTATGTAGCATCAGTGTTGTCAGCAAGGAACGTGTCTGGTAGCATGAAGCATTTCCGTCATTAGCGCTAACTGGAGCACTGCCGTTGCCAGCATTGATCATTTCTGCCGTCAGCAAGGAATATTTCTTTGAAATAAGGAGGAACCGGTCAACTGGAAGCTAAGCAAAAGACATGAAAATAAAGAAACATACCAATGATAAGACAAGAGAGGAAAGGAACACGAATACGGAGAATATTTAAAAAGTTCAAATTCCATGGCATAAAAGAGAGATTAGGAGATGGGCTCCGCGAGTGTAAAACTCCCTCCGTGTGAGCACAAAAAAGTAATCAGGGTGGTTCCATGGACGAAACTGTTGGCCGTAAAGTTCCTCATGTGGAAGGTGGAGGAATGAATGCCTCCCCGGAGGTAATATATGAGGCAAGAGGATGTGCCTGGGGAAGAGGATTTACGTAACTGGAAGTCTGACGGAGGGAGAGACAGATGGAGAGGGAAGCATAACTCATGCCAACTATCAATACCTACATCCAACTCTAGCGATCTCTCGCAACCCACAAACGTACCCAGACACCTCCCGATGCCCCCCCCCCCCCCCCTCCAAAGCCTCGCCACCACCACCACCACCCTGCGCTGGCCACAGTACAAGGGCAAGGGATGAAGGGGGAGGGAAGGGGGGGGGGGACGAGAATAAAGGGAGGGATGTCCTCCTACTGGGGAATTTGATAAGCAAGTGATAAGGCTTTTATGTGGGAGGAGGGCGGACTGGTAGCGAGAGATAGCAGAGGAAATCCTGGGTTACGCACTACACTCGAACACAGCCTAGGTAATAACCTGCGAGGTACAGCGAGTGGGTGGGAGGGAGTGAGGCAGGTAACCTTGCACTGGTGTTGGTGTACGAGGTGTGCATGATGTTCACCGTGCCACTTTCTCCCAGACATACTACTCATGTACCCCCTCGTACCGTCGCCGTACCTATCATACTTCGAGCCCTGCAAGTATGTTACAGTCTTATGTGACGAGTACATGTCTGTAACAGCCACTGTACACGTTCGTGTTCGTGCTTCTCCGTTATTTCTGTTGTGTGCGTGTTAAAATAAGTGTGTTGTTCTCAGCCAATCCTGAGGAGGTAAGGAACACGCCACATTCGCTCCAGCCAATAAAACGCTGAGAAAGGCACCACGCCCCCCGCGTCACGGCCATTTTAGTCAGTCAGAGGAGAAAATCGTAGGAAAAAAATATCGTTGTCACTTAAATATTCAATGTGTTCACTTCTGGCAGACATAACTGTACAGGCGGAAAGAATTAAGATAACATTATCGACTGCCAATGGTGCCACAAGAGCGGCATATTATTCTTCGCGGCTTCTGACTCCTGTCCGTAAATCATTCAAATTTGTTTCTTTATCCTCTATCGTCCTCCACAGCATTCTTAATCTTCTGTCAAATTCTGTACGTTATGATGCTTTCATTGAGTACGAACACACACACACACACACACACACACTGAGGAAGGTTATAAAGATGACACCATAATCAACTTAATTAAAAGCTGAGTTACTGAGAAAGGTCAGAGGCCATATGCATACCCACCACGGAAGAGAGAAGAGAAAGGAGTAACCTGACTGGTGACTACAGACGAATTTCCGTACCATCTTGTTGTCGACAGTGAAGTGATCGAAAGACACAACCAATAAACAACCATAACATATAACAAACCAAGAAACTTATTGGAATGGACAAAACAAAGCTCTGTATCGTTATAGTGGATAATGACCCTGTGAATGCTGACGCTGTACAAAAAGTATTCAGCATTTTTCTATGAAATGGTTTAGAGAAATATCTTATTTACGACATAAGTCAGTTTCAGGATAGACTCAGCAACCCGAGAGCAAGATGCAAGTGTGTCAACCCTTCAGTTACACTCTGCACAGAGGCGACCTGAACTCAAGGCCCAACACGAAAGACCAACAAACGACAATTATTTCTGAACTCAAGAGTTAAGAGCATCTTGAGGGTGGAATGTCATGCAGCGTAATGAATAACACGACTTGCTGGAGCATGATCTACACAATGCCCATGAAGACATCATATTCTCAACAGATCTTCTAACAGAATGGAGTGAAGAATATATATAAAAAAGCGTCTTTTTGAAAATCGTTATTTTCGTTTCTAACAGAACGGTAAATATATTCAAATGAAATCATATGAATTAATACAAATACATCTAACACGTATAATACCTTATCTGAGGGTAGATGTACATCAGTGATTTATGTGGAAGATGTTCTCTCCTTATCTTCACACTTGCATAGTTTCTTATCTCTGGGTTATGTGGTGCGTCGGAGCCTACCTCTCCCTCACCTCCTGTGATGACCAATTGAATTCTTCATCGCCTCGTAACCTACTATCCCAAAATTTTATCTGGCCTTCGTGTTTTATTTTACAGTTTCATCTTTCACTTCTGAAATGCTCTTGAACGTATTTCTTGCATCGTAAAGCTTATCTGAGGGTAGATGTATATCAGTGATTTATGTGGAAGATGTTCCCTCCTTATCTTCACACTTGCATAGTTTCTTATCTCTGGGTTATGTGGTGCGTCGGAGCCTAACTCTCCCTCACCTCCTGTCATGACCAATTGAATTTTTCATCGCCTCGTAACCTACTACCCCAAAATTTTATCTGGCCTTCGTGTTTTATTTTACAGTTTCATCTTTCACTTCTGAAATGTTCTTGAACGTATTTCTTGCATCGTAATGCTTACTAAAACAAATCCAACATAACTAATTTCCCCTCACACTAAAGCCTATATGTACGAATTAATAAATCCGTAATTTTCGCATACAAACCGGAGGATTTTTTTCTTTTTTTACTGAAAACTGACATGAAGCAACGACCTCAGACACTCAGGCGAAAAAAAAAAAAAGATGGAAATATATTACGCGAAGATAGTTCCCAGTGACTGTTCGCCTCGGCAGAAACAGTTGCCATGTACTCACTTTTGGCGGGTTGGAGTGCAGACGCTACTTCAGGCTGGTAACTGGCTTACCTGGTGGGGGAAATGAAAATTACGTTAGCAGTTGTTTACAGAGAGAGAGAGAGAGAGAGAGAGAGAGAGAGAGAGAGAGAGAGAGAGAGAGAGAGAGAGAGAGAGAAAGCGAGTGTTGTGAGAGTACAACACTCGGGCCCTATACTCATCTGATTGCCACACATTTCTTTCATATACATCTCTGGTCTTCACCTAAAACCTTCTCCGACAATCTTACGCCACCTTACTCTTTTCTCTTCACTGCCTTACCGGATATTCCAGACTCTAGTCTGATATATGATTTTTTTTTTTTTACTATTCTCGTTCATCATATTTTACTGTTTTAACTCGTCTTTGTTACTCTAGTTATTCACGAGACAACAAATACGAGTTAATGATGTATTGCGAACCAGAAACGCCAACGTGTCTTCCGGGGCACTACCGTACACCACCATTATGTTCACTACGGAGGAAGAGAACACCAGACGCATCTTCACCTTCGTTAAATGCACTATCACCTCCCCCTTGACGAGTGACCTTCGATCTTGCCGCTAACTGGTCCTGTCAAACGCATCACCACTACACCAGGTAACTCTACTGATCGCTGGCAGAACAACAAATATAAAAGGGGGGAAAAGAAAGTGCGAAAACAACGTTTACCTTCTGCGGTGGGGAACATATCTGTCTTTCGCGCCATTTATTCTATTTCTTTTCTTTCAGTACTGATGCCCAAATGAATTCAGAGCTACCTGTATGAAAAACGAAATATGAAAAAGTAGCACGTATTCTTTTTCAGCCGCGGAGAAACACGACCAGACACTGAATCAGTCAACAATGAAGTTGGCAACACTCACACAATAACCATTAGATGTGGTGGCCCCTCGGGTGCCGCTGTGTGATCTAGGAGTGTGTGTGTGTGTGTGTGTGGAGGGGGGGGGACGAAAGCCACCAACGCTCGAGAGAAGCAAAAGTAATATCTGTAAAACGGGAAGGGAAAAAGTTATACTGCTGGAAAGAAAGACGATTTTAAGCTGAGAAGTGAGAGGCGAGTTGGTGAGGTGAACTGGCTTTATCGGAATTCTATATATAAAGAAAATGGGAAAAAAATGGCTCTTACATTTTTTTCTATTTGTGCTTATTATGCAAAAAAAAGCAGTCAATTTCCCGTTATTCTACATCATAAACGGAAGAAAAGTGATTTCGAAGACCCCGGTCACTTCACCAATCATCTCCCCTCACCAGCTTACGGTGCACCAAGCCTTGATGTGGACTTTTGTACGTGACTGGAACCTTCAACATAACAAAAATCAATCTAGCAACGTTGTTAATGGTTTTTGAACCATTATAAGTTGTTGTTGGTCTTCTTTCTCATTATCATTATTATTATTATTATTATTATTATTATTATTATCATCATCATTATCACAATACATTCTATAGTTTCTATCTTCCTGATCACATAGTCAACATAAATAATAATATATTGTGTATGATGTATATAATATATTTGCCTCCTCATCCACCCCATGACTTCACCGTTCCCATGGTTTCATTCGCGACCATGTCCACACTCTCAGGTAATTGAAACACTTCACTTACTCCAATTTTTCTCCATTCAGACTCGTACACCAACTAAAGTGTCCCTCAACCTCAGTAAACTTAACAACCTTACTTTTATTCACATTTACTCTAACAACATTCTTCCAAGCTCAGTCGCCAACTTCTGCAGTTTCTCACTCGAACATGCCAACTGCGCTGTGTCATCAGCAAACATCACCTGACTCACTTCCCAGGACCCCTTATCCCCTACAAACTACAAATTCGCTCCTCTCCAAGAATTGCTTGAACGTACCTCCCTAATCACCCCAACCAAAAACAAATCAAACAACGATGGTATTACCGAGAGTACAGCCTCATCAAAGATCTTCTCACTCCAAAAGAGTCTACATTTCCCTGCTAACAGAAGTAGTACTATCCTGTGCCGCTGTAGCCTTTAGTAAGAGGTCCAGGGTAACACCAGGACTCTTTTTTACAGAACTTGGTCCTGGAGTAATTACATAGTGGTAAATATAGCTGTCTGCTCAAGGATCCCTTTTCCAAGAAATCCTGCAGCTACGAGGGTGCTCTCTCTCTCTCTCTCTCTCTCTCTCTCTCTCTCTCTCTCTCTCTCTCTCTGTACTCACAAGTCTTTCCTTCCACACACTCATCGAACTCAGACACCAGGTTCTGCAGTTTCTCAATCCAATCTGCCACCAACGCCGTGTCATCTGCAAATAACTGACTCACCTTCCACCCCCCCCCCCCCAACACACACACACACACACACACACACACACACACACACACACACACACACATGCACAGACTACATTCTTTCTCCTCTCTCAAACATCCAAGGATTTATCTCCTTAAATACCCCATCAATGAACAAATCAAACTGTTATTGTGAAATCACACATCCCTAACGCAGAAATACCCTAACCTGGAACCTTTCACCATCTCCTCTTCCAACTCGCACACATGCTTAACTCTCTTAGTGAAAGCTCTTCATTGCTTCGACCAGGTTTCGTTCCACACCATGTATCCGCAACAACTTCCACAGAGCATCTCTATCATCACCATCAAACGCCTTCTCTAGATCCAAAAACGCCCATACAAGTCCATCTGTTTCTCTAAATGTTTCTCGCACACAGTAACATTCAAAGCAAACACCCTCAACACCACTGAAACCCTGTGCACGCTACCTCGTTCTCAGTCACCACTCTTCCATACAACTTACCAACTACAGTCAAACATATATTCGAAAATTCACTTTTGTTTCCCTTGCCTTCATGAAATGGAACCATAAAGGCATTCTCCCAGTCCTCAGGCACCTCACCATAAGCCATAAATACACTGAAAATCTTATCTAGCCATTCAACAACACAATCGCCGCTTTCTTAAGAAATTTAATTGCAATCCTACCCACTCCAGCCGCATTGCTGAACTTCAACTTCCGTGAGGTTCTCATCACCTTATCACTTTTCACCAAACCACTTTCCATGACCCTCACGTTGCATATCACGTCGTAAACGCCCAACCATATCATCGATCACATTCAAAAACCCTTCAAAATCCTCACATCATCTCCTCCTCACCCCATTTCTGCCGTTACCTCTTCCCCATTTGCTTCCTTCACCGATGTTCCCATTTGTTCTCTTGTTCTTCTCACACTATAAACCTGCTCATAAAACATCTTGTTGTCCCTTACGTTTGCTGATACTCCTTCACCCTAACTCTTATTTGACCTCAAATTTTAGCCTCTTGACTTCTCCCTGCAAATGATGTCTATGCGCCTCTCTTTTCTCTTTCAGTAGCAACTTAACTCTTTCATTCCTCCACTCACCATCCTGTCTCATCTGGCCACCTCCTACCCTCCACATGCAACCCACTTCTCGCACAGGTAAACAGTGCCTGTCTAAACATTTCCCATTCCTCATCTAAGAGAGTTGTGAAAGGGAGTGAGCTTGGAAAAGATGCTTGTGAGAATAGATGTCAAAAGAAATTGAGTGTAAAATGACAAAAGGTGTCATTTTACACTCAATTTCTTCTGACATCTATTCTCACAAGCCTCTTTTCCAAGCTCACCCCCTTTCACAACTCTCTTCCAACTAACAATATTTCCCTCTTTTCCTAAAGCCTTTACGAACCTTCGCTCTCGCCTCCACCATGTAATGATCAGACATCCCATCAGCTGCCTCTCCCAACAAATAAACATCCAAGAGTTTCTCCTCGCCACACAAAGCAATTAGTACAGAATCCAGTAATGCCCTCTGACCATCTTTCCTACTCACCCACGTATACTTATATAAGCCTCATTTTAACCGGGTATGCCTAAGTCACTAGTCCTTTTTCACGACACAACTCCACAAGTTGTTCACATTTCTTATTCACAACACAGGATGCCCTCGTCCTACCCCCCAAGTTGTACCTTTAACTGCCACATCATGACCCACTCTCGCTGTCAAATCACCCATCATTAACACTAGGATCTCTAACGTCAATATGACTGACACATTAACCCAACTCCTCCCAGAACATTCATGTCTCCTCCTTAGCCCTACCCTTCCCAGGTGCATAAGCACTCATAAACCACAGGGCAGATAACGATCGTTGCGTGTGGGGTAAATGAGCGGCTGACGAAAATTCCAAGGCATCTCCTGATAACCCGTTATCTAATCTCTGTCATGGTGGGAGGTGAGGCTTAAATGATACGGTGGTATGGATGATAATGACGAAAGAAATGGCGTTCGAACTTACATTCCATTACAAATATATCCATGATATTACAGGGGCACCTGAACATGTAAGAATTATGAAAGAAATTTCATCAATGTAAGATGTGATGTATTGACAGATCCAGGCTGTACTGAAGATGAACCCACTACACTATAGCTGTACACTGACCGCTCTATGCCGGTAATGGCACACACACACACACACACACACACACACACACACACACCACACACACACACACCACACACACACACACACACACGGAGGCTGGCCCCTGCTGCTGGCTACCCCACGTCTTCAACAGTTCCTGATGGCGACTCGCTCACACAGACTGATCCCTATATTGAGTGTCATGGCTTTTCCCTCAAGCTCAGGGGTAGATCCGGCTTGGCCTTCCATGTGACGACTGACTCCTCCAGATTTCCTCAGAGATAACACTCGTGTGTGTGTGTGTGTGAGTGTGTGTGTGTGTGTGTGTGAGTGTGTGTGTGTGTGTGAGTGTGTGTGTGTGTGTGTGTGTGTGAGTGTGTGTGTGTGTGTGAGTGTGTGTGTGTGTGTGTGTGTGTGTGAGTGTGTGTGTGTGTGTGAGTGTGTGTGTGTGTGTGTGTGCGTGTGTGTGCGTGTGTGTGTGTAAGGACGTGGTTCCCTACACTCCCACTTGATCTAGATCCCCCGCTGCGGTGAAATCTGATGTATACATTTCTGTATTTCACGTCATATCTATGAAACTCCTCTCAATTTCTTCACACACAATTGATTCCTGTAATCCTGTAATATTATCATATCATTAAAATATATTTGAGGTTTGACACAGCTTCGCGAGAGGGTCTGCTTCCATGATCGGCTACAGTGACAACAGATGCCCATGTTTGAGGTGGAATTTCGGGTGAATTTATAATAAATATGGATAACTGGCCAGTCAGGTGATGGATGTGTTATCTGGAGATATGTCAATACATCTGTTGTAAAACAATGTACCGGTGTTCATACATCTAATGTAAACCCTCAACAGACGTTAATGTGCCTAATGTAAATCCTCAACAGATGTTAATGTACCTAATGTAAACCCTCAACAGATGTTAATGTACCTAATGTAAACCATCAACAGATGTTAATGTACCTAATGTAAACCATCAACAGATGTTAATGTACCTAATGTAAACCCTCAACAGATGTTAATGTACCTAATGTAAACCATCAACAGATGTTAATGTACCTAATGCCTAATGTAAACCATCAACAGATGTTAATGTGCCTAATCTAAACTCTCAACAGATGTCGATATGCTAAATGTAAACCCTCTAAAATCTTAACTTATTTACCGCTAACTCTTAACAAATATTAACATATCCACTGTAAACCCTCTATAGAAGTTATCATATCCACTGCAATTCTTCTACAAACGTTAAGACATCCACTGTAAACTTCTACAGATGCCATCATATCCACTGTATACCCAATACAGGTTTTGGTATATCCACTATAAACTCTACACGTTATCAGATCCACTTTAATCCCTCTACAGGTGTTAGCATGTCCACTGTATACCCAATACAGGAGTTAATATATCGACTATAAACCCATTACAAATGTTAATATATCGGCTGTAAACCCAATACAGGTGTTAATATATCGACTGTAAACCCAATACAGGTGTTGATATATCGACTGTAAATCCAATACAAGTGTTAATATATCCACTGTAAACCCATTACAGGTGTTAATATATCCACTGTAAACCCATTACAGGTGTTAATATATCCACTGTAAACCCAACACAGGTGTTAATATATCGACTGTAAACCCAATACAGGTGTTAACATATCGACTGTAAACCCAATACAGGTGTTAACATATCGACTGTAAACCCTATACAGGTGTTGATATATCCACTGTAAACCCATTACAGGTGTTAATATATCCACTGAAAACTCAATACAGGTGTTAACATATTCACTGTAAACACAATACACATGTTAACATATATATTGTACACACGATACAGATGTTAACATATCCACTGTGCACACAGTACAGATGTTAACATATCCACCGTACACACGATACAAGTGTTAACATATCCACTGTAAACACAATACAGATGTTAACATATCCACTGAAACACAATATAGGTGTTAACATATCCACTGTAAACACAATACAGATGTTAACATATCCACTGTAAAGACAATACAGGTGTTAACATATCCACTGTAAACACAATACAGATGTTAACATATCCACTGTAAAGACAAAACAGGTGTTAACATGTCCACTGTAAACACAATACAGATGTTAACATGTCCACTGTAAACACAATACAGATGTTAACATATCCACTGCAAACACAATACAGATGTTAACATGTCCACTGTAAACACAATACAGGTGTTAACATATCCACTGTAAACACAATACAGGTGTTAACATATCCACTGTAAACACAATACAGATGTTAACATGTCCACTGTAAACACAATACAGATGTTAACATGTCCACTGTAAACACATTACAGATGTTAACATGTCCACTGTAAACACAATTCAGATGTTAACATGTCCACTGTAAACACAATACAGATGTTAACATGTCCACTGTAAACACAATACAGATGTTAACATGTCCACTGTAAACACAATACAGATGTTAACATGTCCACTGTAAACACAATTCAGATGTTAACATGTCCACTGTAAACACAATACAGATGTTAACATGTCCACTGTAAACACAATACAGATGTTAACATGTCCACTGTAAACACAATACAGATGTTAACATGTCCACTGTAAACACAATACAGATATTAAGACATGCACCACTAACCCCCTAAGTGACTCATCGAAATCAGTTGCAACTACATCAGATCATCCGACGGTTCTAAGGTTCAGTATGATCCTACATCAGATCATCCGATGGTTCTAAGGGTCAGTATGATCCTACATCAGATCATCCGATGGTTCTAAGGTTCAGTATGATCCTACATCAGATCATCCGATGGTTCTAAGGTTCAGTATGATCCTACATCAGATCATCCGATGGTTCTAAGGTTCAGTATGATCCTACATCAGATCATCCGATGGTTCTAAGGGTCAGTATGATCCTACATCAGATCATCCGATGGTTCTAAGGTTCAGTATGATCCTACATCAGATCATCCGACGGTTCTAAGGTTCAGTATGATCCTACATCAGATCATCCGACGGTTCTAAGGTTCAGTATGATCCTACATCAGATCATCCGATGGTTCTAAGGTTCAGTATGATCCTACATCAGATCATCCGACGGTTCTAAGGTTCAGTATGATCCTACATCAGATCATCCGATGGTTCTAAGGTTCAGTATGATCCTCCACCAGATCATCCGGGTTCTAAGGTAGGAGTGTGTGAAGACTGGATGTGGAAAGTAATGAGAGTTGGGCAGGTGTGTGACGCATGTTGTGGGAGGGTAGTGCTGACGGCAGCCTAGTGGCTCACTCTTTGTGGGACCGGCGGACCTGACACGGAGGGTGTGTGATGGCTCCCGGCCATCACTTCAACACTACCAAATCAGGAGGGTAGTGCTTCCCTGGTCGGCTACTGTCTACAACCTTCTGACACGGAAGGTCACTTCAACACTTGTATCTAATAACCTATAACATTACCGCAGGATAACACAACATAAAGTTTTGAAGTAAGAAACTATTTAGTACGAAAACAGTATATACATCTGTCATAAACACACACCCATACACACACACACACACACACACACACACATATATATATATATATATATATATATATATATATATATATATATATATATATATATATTGGATAGGATCACAATTTTGCGCGTGATCAAGTATATTCCTATGAGTCCACGGAGAAAATGAAACACGATAACTTCCCAAGTGCACTTTCGTTTAATAATCACATCATCAGGGCAGACACAAGAGAAGAGACGGAGCTAGGATGCCATTTGGTAAACATGCGATTGTCCCAGACAGCCAACGAGCGTAGTCTGTCTGGGACTCGACCAACAAAATGCTGTCCTGGGGCCCACTCGCTCACCTAGGACGTGGAATGGGGGTGGGGTGGGGGGATGTTACGCGATAAGATGGGAGATGGGGCTCGAACCTGTCACCATAGATCTCGGAGAGTACCGCCACCACTCGTCCAATATCAACCGCACACAAACATCATGTGAAAAAGGCGCGTCAGATGCTATTCAGTCGGGGTCGGCAGCCGGAGTTCCAATGCTGAGAGCTGCAGGTATTCTATAGGTGCCAAACTTCGGTAGTTTATATATATATATATATACATATATATATATATATATATATATATATATATATATATATATATATATATATATATATATATTCCCTCTAACCATAAGAGTTACTGGCAAGAGAGACACAATAGGTCCCATACATAACCAAGGGCTGCGCATCGGCCACAGGTATTTTTCAATTCCAAGGCGGAAATAGAGAGGAGATAGAGTGGCCCCTCAAAATGTTCCATGTTTCTATAATATATATAAAAAAAAAAAAACCTAACATGTGATTTTCATTGGAATATCTTCTGAGTTTATATTCACTAAAGATTATCATACTAAAAACAGGTTATATAGTAACAAAAAATATCAACAAATCTACGAATATTAGCAATGGATGACGTCTAGTTTGTAACACCATTCGTGAAGCAGGTGAAGAAAATAGGAACCACCAGGAAGACATTAATTAGAAAATGGGAATAACTTAGTGGAGGTAAGACTGATGTATTGAAAGTATAACATCTTGTTGAGAAATATCCAGTACAATATGTGAAGCATATTACAATGAAATATATAGTTAAAAGAAAATAAGGGTACCAAAATTTATATATATATATATATATATATATATATATATATATATATATATATATATTTTTTTTTTTTTTTTTTTTTTTTTTTTTGCCGGTCTCCCGCGTTTGCGAGGTAGCGCAAGGAAACAGACGAAAGAAATGGCCCAACCCACCCCCATACACATGTATATACATACGTCCACACACGCAAATATACATACCTACACAGCTTTCCATGGTTTACCCCACACGCTTCACATGCCCTGATTCAATCCACTGACAGCACGTCAACCCCGGTATACCACATCGATCCAATTCACTCTATTCCTTGCCCTCCTTTCACCCTCCTGCATGTTCAGGCCCCGATCACACAAAATCTTTTTCACTCCATCTTTCCACCTCCAATTTGGTCTCCCACTTCTCCTCGTTCCCTCCACCTCCGACACATATATCCTCTTGGTCAATCTTTCCTCACTCATTCTCTCCATGTGCCCAAACCATTTCAAAACACCCTCTTCTGCTCTCTCAACCACGCTCTTTTTATTTCCACACATCTCTCTTACCCTTACGTTACTTACTCGATCAAACCACCTCACACCACACATTGTCCTCAAACATCTCATTTCCAGCACATCCATCCTCCTGCGCACAACTCTATCCATAGCCCACGCCTCGCAACCATACAACATTGTTGGAACCACTATTCCTTCAAACATACCCATTTTTGCTTTCCGAGATAATGTTCTCGACTTCCACACATTCTTCAAGGCTCCCAGGATTTTCGCCCCCTCCCCCACCCTATGATCCACTTCCGCTTCCATGGTTCCATCCGCTGCCAGATCCACTCCCAGATATCTAAAACACTTTACTTCTTCCAGTTTTTCTCTATTCAAACTTACCTCCCAATTGACTTGACCCTCAACCCTACTGTACCTAATAACTTTGCTCTTATTCACATTTACTCTTAACTTTCTTTTTTCACACACTTTACCAAACTCAGTCATAAGAAAGTGCACTTGGGAACTTATCGTGTTTCATTCTCCCCGTAGACTCATAGGAATATATTTTTTTTTTTTGTTTTTTTTTGCTTTGTCGCTGTCTCCCGCGTTTGCGAGGTAGCGCAAGGAAACAGACGAAAGAAATGGCCCAATCCACCCCCATACACATGCCTTGATTCAATCCACTGACAGCACGTCAACCCCGGTATACCACATCGCTCCAATTCACTCTATTCTTTGCCCTCCTTTCACCCTCCTGCATGTTCAGGCCCCGATCACACAAAATCTTTTTCACTCCATCTTTCCACCTCCAATTTGGTCTCCCTCTTCTCCTCGTTCCCTCCGCCTCCGACACATATATCCTCTTGGTCAATCTTTCCTCACTCATTCTCTCCATGTGACCAAACCATTTCAAAACACCCTCTTCTGCTCTCTCAACCACGCTCTTTTTATTTCCACACATCTCTCTTACCCTTATGTTACTTACTCGATCAAACCACCTCACACCACACATTGTCCTCAAACATCTCATTTCCAGCGCATCCATCCTCCTGCGCACAACTCTATCCATAGTCCACGCCTCGCAACCATACAACATTGTTGGAACCACTATTCCTTCAAACATACCCATTTTTGCTTTCCGAGATAATGTTCTCGACTTCCACACATTCTTCAAGGCTCCTAGAATTTTCGCCCCCTCCCCCACCCTATGATCCACTTCCGCTTCCATGGTTCCATCCGCTGCCAGATCCACTCTCAGATATCTAAAACACTTCACTTCCTCCAGTTTTTCTCCATTCAAACTCACCTCCCAATTGAATTGACCCTCAACCCTACTGTACCTAATAACCTTGCTCTTTTTCACATTTACTCTTAACTTTCTCCTTTCACACACTTTACCAAACTCAGTCACCAGCTTCTGCAGTTTCTCACATGAATCAGCCACCAGCGCTGTATCATCAGCGAACAACTGATATATATATATATTATATATTTTTTTTCTTTTTAAATATTCGCCATTTCCCGCGTTAGCGAGGTAGCGTTAAGAACAGAGGACTGGGCCTTTTTTGGAATATCCTCACCTGGCCCCCTCTGTTCCTTCTTTTGGAAAATTAAAAAAAAACGAGATGGGAGGATTTCCAGCCCCCCCGCTCCCTCCCCTTTTAGTCGCCTTCTACGACACGCAGGGAATACGTGGGAAGTATTCTTAATCCCCTATCCCCAGGGATAATATATTATATATATATATATATATATATATATATATATATATATATATATATATATATATATATATATATATATATATATATATTGTCGAAGACCGCATGTTTACCAAATGGCGTCCTAGCTTCGTCTCTTCGCTGTATATCAACTGACTGTTATATTTCTCTCTTGTGTCTCCCCTGATGATGTGATTATTACTCGAAAGTGCACTTGGGAACTTATCGTGTTTCATTTTCCCCGTGGACTCATAGGAATATCTTGGTCAAGCGCAAAATTGTGATCCTTTCCAATATATATATATATATATATATATATATATATATATATATATATATATATATATATATATATATATATATATATATAATTGCATAAGAGGAGTGGGGGAGGAATGGGATGTATTTAGGGAAGAAGTAATGTCTTGCGCAAAAGATGCTTGTGGCATGAGAAAGGTAGGAGGTGAACAAATTAGAAAGGGTTGTGAGTGGTGGGATGAAGAAGTAAGATTGTTAGTGTGATAGAAGAGATGGGCGTTTGCAGGGTTTTTGCAAGGAAGTAGGGCAAATGACTAGGACATGTATAAAAGAAAGAGGCACGAGGTCAAGAGCAAGGTGCAAGAGATGAAAAAGAGGGCAAATGAGAGTTGGGGTGAGAGAGTATCACTGAATTTTAGGGAAAATAAAAAGATGTTTTGGAAGGAGGCAAATAAAGTGCGTAAGACAAGAGAACAAATGGAGATAATTACAAGTAGTGGTGAGGTAAGAAGGAGATGGAGTGAGTATTTCAATTTGAAGGTTTGTTCAATGTGTTTGATGACAGAGTGGCAGATATAGGGTGTTTTGGTAGAGGTAGTGTGCGAAGTGAGAGGGGTCAGGAAGAATGGTTTGGTAAACGGAGAAGAGGTAGTGAAAGCTTTGCGGAAGATGGAAGCCGGCAAGGCGGCTGGTTTGGATGGTATTGTAGTGGAATTTATCAAGAAAGGGGGTGACTGCGTTGTTGACCTGTCGGTAGGGATATTCAATGTATGTATGGTTTATGGTGAAGTGCCTGAGGATTGGCGGAATGCAGTGCCATTGTGCAAAGGTAAAGGGGATAAAGGTGAGTGTCCAAATTACAGAGGTATAAGTTTGTTGAGTATTCCTGGGAAATTATATGGGAAGGTATTGACTGAGAGGGTAAAGGCATGTACAAAGCATCAGATTGGGGAAGGGCAGTGTAGTTCCAGAAGTGGTAAAGGATGCTTGGATCAGGTGTTTGCTTTGAAGAATGTATGTGAGAAATACTTAGAAAAACAGATGGATTTGTATGTAGCGTTTATGGATCTGGAGAAGGCACATGATCAGGTTGATAGAGATGCTTTGTGGAAGGCATTGAGATAATATGGTGTGGGAGGTAAGTTGCTTGAAGCAGTGAAAAGTTTTAATCAAGGATGTAAGGCATGGGTACGTGTAGGAAGAGAGGAAAGTTATGTGGTTCCCAGTGAATGCTGGGTTGAGGCAGGGGTGCGTGATGTCTCCATGGTTGTTTAATTTGTTTATGGATGGGGTTGTTAGGCAGGTGAATGCAAGAGTTTTGGAGAGAAATTGGCAAATATGCAGTCTATTCTGGATGAGAGGGCTTGGGAAGTGAGTCAGTTGTTGTTCGCTGATGATACAGCGCTGGTGGCTGATTCGGGTGAGAAACTTCAGAAGTTGGTGACTAAGTTTGGTAAAGTGTGTGATAGAAGAAAGGTGAGAGTAAATGTAAATAAGAGCAAGGTTATTAGGTTCAGTAGGGATGAGGGGCAAGTTATTTGGGAGGTAAGTTTGAACGGAGAAAAACTGGAGGAAGTGAAGTGTTTCAGATATCTGGGAGTAGATTTGGCAGCGGATGGAACCATGGAAGCGGAAGTGAGTCACAGGGTGGAGGAGCAGGCGAAGGTTCAGGGAGCGTGGAAAAATGTGAGGAAGGCGAGAACGTTATCTCGGAGAGCAAAAATGGGTATGTTTGAAGGAACAGTGGTTCCATCAGGGTCATATGGTTACGAGGCATGGGCTATAGATAGGGTTGTGCGGAGGAGAGAGGATGTGCTAGAAATGAGATGTTTGAGGACAATATGTGATGTGAGGTGGTTTGATCAAGTAAGTAATGAAAGGTTGAGAGAGATGTGTGGTAATAAAAACGAGTGTGGTTGAGAGAACAGAAGAGGGTTATTGAAATGGTTTGGTCACATGGAGAGAATGAGTAAGGAAAGATTGACAAAGAGGGTATATGTGTTAAGGGTAGAGGGGACGAGAAGCGGGAGACCAAGTTGCAGGTGGAAGGATGGAATGAAAAAGATTTTGAGTGATCGGGGCTTGAACATACAGGAGGGTGAAAGGCGTGCAAGTAATAGATTGAATTAGAACGATGTGGTATACCGGGGTCGACGTGCTGTCAATGGATTGAATCAGGGGATGTGAAGCATCTGGGGTAAATCATGGAAAGTTTTGTGGGGCCTGGATGTGGAAAGGGAGCTGTGGTTTCGGTGCATTACACATGACAGCTAGAGACTGAGTGTGACGAAAATAGCTTTGTTGTCTTTTCCTAGCGCTACCTCGTGCGCGCGCGGGGGGATCGGGATGCTATTTCAAGCGTGGCGGGATGGCGACGGGAATGGATGAAGGCAGCAAGTATGAATATGTACATGTGTACATATGTATATGTCTGTGTATGTATATGCATGTATACTTTGAAATGTATAGGTATGCATATGTGCGTGTGTGGGCGTTTATGTATATACATGAGTATGTGGGTAGGTTGGGCCATTCCTTGTGTGTTTTCATGCGCTCCCTCGCTAACGCGGGAGACGGCGGTTAAGTATGATATATATATATATATATATATATATATATATATATATATATATATATATATATATATAATATCATTATTGGATGCCGCGAATGCAAAGCCACTTTTGGCGAGGCTGTAATCACCGTCATTTGACGACACAGTCACAGATTCTGTTTTCAAAGTTCAGACCTTCCCTGGTACTGAATGTAATGCAGCTTTGAAGCTACAGGATCTCTCGAATAAGGAGTCCTGGGATTAGAGCCCCAGGACTCCTTCGGGCAAAGGTTCCTGGGTTTATTCATTTATTTTCATTTTTCTTCTGTGAAGGCTTCAGTCATGGACAAAAATCCACATGAAGACCGGGCCTTAGCTGAAACTTGGAGAGGTTAATGAAAGGGGAAATAAGAGACAAGGGATAGTATTTACGGATTCTGGAGGAAGCGAAAAACCTGTCTTTTAAAATGTACCAGGTCATTAGTTATTGGGAAATACATGAGAGGGTTGAGAGTTCCAAAGCTTCGACGTGTAAGGAAACAGTCATCAAAGCGGCCCACCCTTTAGTTGCCAACAACCACACAATAATCACGTGACGTAGTTGCTTGCCGAATATTTCTCACATACATTCTTCAAAGCCAACACCTGATCCACACATCTTCTACCACTTCTGAAACCACACTGCTCTTCCCCAATCTGATGCTCTGTATATGCCTTCACCCTCTCAATCAATACCCTCCCATATAATTTCCCAGGAATACTCAACAAACGTATGCCTCTGCAGTTAATGGGATGGCCTAAGCCCAGTACCCATTTTGTTGACTAACCCCAAGGAGTGGATGAACAGCTGGGTTGACTGAGGATCGACTGCAGCAGCCAGGGTTCGAACCTGTGCGCTCGACCCTGGGCGGCCCGTGAATGCGCCACGGTCAGGAACGCTATCCAGCACACCAACTGATCCTGGTGGGGAGGACTCGTTAAGGTCATCAACTGCTTTCCTTATATCGTCTTCCGATATCTCGATATTCATGATGACACTGTTGTCATATTAGTCAAACGTTCTGTCATCTAACTTCACCTGGTACAGTGGATGAAACCTTGTATTGTTCAGCTAACCCACCCGATCCCCGGGCTGGTATAGCAAGTAACCATAGAGAGAGAGAGAGAGAGAGAGAGAGAGAGAGAGAGAGAGAGAGAGAGAGAGAGAGAGAGAGAGAGAGAGAGAGAGAGAGAGAGAGAGAGAGAGAATGCTACTTCACATGCACGAATACTTATGACGAGATTCTGCCAGAAGGCAGGGCTAGCGCGTAGCGATCCACGCAGGTAAGTACGTATTAATAAAGGAGAACATGTCGTATAAGTTACGTGTTGTTAAGTGACATGTGTGAGATGAAGAGACTGTAATGTATGTTTGGGGCCTGAAAGCCAGCAGCCCACGTGTTCGCGAGGTAGAGAGAAATAAACCGCAAACCTGGACCAAAGGATTGAAACCTGACAGCCATCGAAGTGCTGGCTCACTGCTGCGAGAGGATCAGTGGAACTTCACTAAGTTGCGTGAGTCAACACGGCATCATATCCGACCGCCTTACAACTCGTTAAATAAACATTAGGCTTATCTAGCGGGAGGAACATGACGACCCGGCGAGTGCGAAGGCAAGTGTGGGGGAGCAAGACGCCATGATAATACTGGAATAACACAGTGATGGGATCACCTAATTATTCATCCCACCTAACTTCACCGTAAAGTTCATCTCGGCAAGTTTAGGTAAGGTAAGGTTAGGTTAGGTTAGGTTAGGTCAGTTAGGAAAGGTAGGGTGGAAACCTAGTCTAATCTAATCTAATCTAACCTAACAAAACGTAATGTAACGCCGTAATATGGCGTAGTATAACCTAACCATACCCAATCCAGCCTACCGCAATCTCACCCCAACCAAACCCACCGAACTCAACCTAGACAAATATCAGGAGTGGGTGGGTGGGTGGCAATCGTCAGGTGATCCCAATGTGGAAATAAGATGAAACGATCAGATTCTGAGAGGTTTCCCTGGGTCACAGTGCATGCGGACATAACTGCAGGGTAGACCGTTTGTATCTTGAATACCAGAAAGCATTTGACACTGTAATGTATGAGAGGTTGATGACGAAGCTGGAATACCAGGCAGGAATGAGGGGGGACACGCCTCCGATGGACTGAAGATTATCTTAGTGGAAGGGAACAAAGGACAAGTGTCAGAGGAGCCGCCTACTTCAGATGGGTGGAGGTCACCAGTGGAGTGCCAAAGGGTGATATTTTGGGGACGTTGCTCTTCTTGATCTATGAGAATAACTTATCTGAATGTGTGGTCTTCTACCAGAATGTGTTTGCAGATGATGCAGAAGTCATGAGGGAAGTGGAAAGCGAGAAGAATGGCACATACTATTAAAGGGACCTAAACCGACTCCAAAGTTGGTTTGATACAAGGTTGATGAAATACATTCTGCGCAAATGTAAAGTAATAAGGATGGGTCAAAGCGACAGTCGGACTCAATATGATTACCCAGCAGGAAATAACCTTCAGAATGCTGTGTGTGAGAGAGGGATTGGGAGTCTACATCGTCCCTAACCTAATCCCAAAGTTCCATATCAAGACAGTTCAGGAGACTAAGCATGTTCTGGCGCATGTCAGAAAACCTTTCAAGTATATGGATAAGTTAATATTTAGCAAGATGTTGATATCCAACATAAGGCCAAAATTGAAAATGTTTATCAAGTTTGGTCATCGCACCAAAAGAAGCCCATAGACATAAAAGGGGAAGGCAACAAAGATGGTACCAGAATTAAGTGAACTTAGCTACAGGGAAAGGCTAGAGGCTATATATAAATTTGTCTAACTTGGAAGAATGAGGAGTGAGTGGTGACCTTATCACATTTTTAAGTTTTTGAAATAGATCGATGACGCAGACAGTGAACGGTTATCCGAGAGATGTAGAACAAACATAAGACATGACATGAAATTGAGAAACTTGCTAAAGAAGATGCAAAGAAGTTCTTTTGTTGAATAAGTAAAAGTGGTGGATGAGATGAACAGAAGAATGAGAACATGATTAGCGTAGACAACATACAGGCAGACAAGAAGTTGTATGATAGAAAGAGAATGTTTAAGTGATGGGGCCCACTAGTGTAAAACTCCCTCCCCGTACAGTACAAACACGTAATTACAGTGTACACACACATGACTGCAGAATCATAGTGTAGACACACATGACTGCGGGATCACAGTGGACACACACATGACTGCGGGATCACAGCGGACACACACATGACTGCGGGATCACAGTGGACACACACATGACTGCAGGATCACCCTGGGCGCCCCATGTACTTCATCGTCTCATGCACGTGTGTAAACCTAATCACATCTGAGCCTTGTTCCCCTGATGGGAATATATCCACAAATAATCTTGTGAGGAACACAGGTGTACATCAATACCCTTTCTTTTGGTTTTCTGCTTTCCATTCTTGTCAGAAGAGATGCTCTATACATACCACTAAACGCACGCACAAGCCCTCTTTCTCCCTCCCTTCCCACAACAACTTCCAATCTATCACACTCGACCCCGCTCATGAAAATGTCGCACTTCCACTTGTGACGGCCGCCCGATCTTCTGTCCTCCATCCTGACACTTCGGAACCCTCTGCGATATCCCTCATTACTGCCTGAACTCGATCCATTTTCCGAGGTTCCTCAATACAGCAATCATAATACCTGAACACCAGCTGTGCTTTCTCCTGTCCCTAGCCCACACTAACGCCGACAATTATGTCATTCTTCAACCATCATCCTAGCGCCACCTGCACCTCAGTCCTGTGCCACAACCTACCTGGCTGTCGAGCTCACTTTTAGACAGATCTAGACATCATGACCGTTCCTCAAGCCAACAGCCATAAGTCATTCCCATCTCACACCATATGTCCTGTCCTACACTCCTGTCACTCACTATCCCTCTCTCATTTCCCCCGCCCTCTGTCTTACCATCCTCACTCCATCTCTGTTCTCCTTATTCCCCTCCCCTACCACACCACCATCACCCCGTCCTTACTCACAGCTGCCCATAGCGTACCTTACAATGGCCAGGGTTTCCTCTACACAAACACCGTGGGCAGCCAGCTTCTCCCTCACTCTCCCAACCCAGTACCACTCCAGTGTCCAGCTCCACACCGAGGCATCTCCGTCCTAACACACGGGAAGGAGGGAATGCTGACTCCATCCGCTGCTATTATCACTCGTCACTAAACCCCACATGGTGACCAACACCACCACTGCTGTTGCTGTCACCCAAATAATGACTAACAGAATTCCCATCAAAGACTCCATCATTCCGTAGCCTACAGGTCGTGAGTGTCTACTCGCCAACCACGCTCTCCTACTAATTGCAGGGCTAAGAAAAATGTAGAAAAAACCTCTACTCGATAATTGATGATGGTGAACTAAGATTACCATGGGGGGCACATAAGCCATGGTTCAAGCAAACCCGTAAATGAGAACATCAAATGACCCAACTCGGCCAAAGGACTGCCAAGCATACTGTAACCACTCACTTTATGTTGGCTAACGAAAGGCCGATAGTACTCTTACATTTAATATCTAAATCTAATAACAGTGGTAGAAGTAATGTGGCATGTATCTTTTCACACCTGTTGGTAAGGATTAAAACCCTCTCATTCACAATTCAAATCAATAACTACACTGTTATTCCTACCGCACACCATAATACTTGACTAGCGGCTTTCCTCAGTCTCTGTGAGTAAAAGTTCACTTAAGGGAGCATCAACCGGTGACACATGTCATTCCAGTCAATTCGGTCTGGACGTGCACGGGGATCCGGGGGTGCGGCAGTCCTTGCTTAGAGACGGCCACAGTCACCAGGTCAAGTCGGCCTGTACGTGCACTATTCACATGCAGCGCGGTGCGCCCACCGTGCGTCCTTCTTACCAAAGCTCACTGTTACCGTCCACACACAGCTAAGATTCTCCTTAGGAACATACTGGCGTACGGCCACGACCCTAACTGGTGCACGGCCACGACCCTAACTGGTGCACGGCCACGACCCTAAGTGGTGCACGGCCACGACCCTAACTGGCGTACGGCCACGACCCTAAGTGGTGCACGGCCACGACCCTAAGTGGTGCACGGCCACGACCCTAACTGGTGCACGGGCACGACCCGAACTGGTGCACGGCCACGACCCTAACTGGTGCACGGCCACGACCCTAAGTGGTGCACGGCCACGACCCTAAGTGGTGCACGGGCACGACCCTAACTGGTGCACGGCCACGACCCTAACTGGTGCACGGCCACGACCCTAACTGGTGCACGGCCACGACCCTAACTGGTGCACGGCCACGACCCTAACTGGTGCACGGCCACGACCCTAAGTGATGCACGGCCACGACCCTAAGTGGTGCACGGGCACGACCCTAAGTGGTGCACGGCCACGACCCTAAGTGGAGCACGGCCACGACCCTAACTGGTGCACGGCCACGACCCTAAGTGGTGCACGGCCACGACCCTAAGTGGTGCACGGCCACGACCCTAAGTGGTGCACGGGCACGACCCTAAGTGGTGCACGGCCACGACCCTAACTGGTGCACAGCCACGACCCTAACTGGTGCACGGCCACGACCCTAAGTGGTGCACGGCCACGACCCTAAGTGGTGCACGGCCACGACCCTAAGTGGTGCACGGCCACGACCCTAAGTGGTGCACGGCCACGACCCTAACTGGTGCACGGCCACGACCCTAAGTGGTGCACGGCCACGACCCTAACTGGTGCACGGCCACGACCCTAAGTGGTGCACGGCCACGACCCTAACTGGTGCACGGCCACGACCCTAACTGGTGCACGGCCACGACCCTAAGTGGTGCACGGGCACGACCCTAAGTGGTGCACGGCCACGACCCTAACTGGTGCACGGCCACGACCCTAAGTGGTGCACGGCCACGACCCTAAGTGGTGCACGGCCACGACCCTAAGTGGTGCACGGCCACGACCCTAAGTGGTACTCTGTTGAAGTTATCAGTGACTCTTGTACACATATTACTGGCTCGTTATCTTTACAAGGAGACGAGCCTTGCATACATCATAAAGACATCCTGTGTAACAGAGCGAGGTATGGTTTACCAGGGTACCTGGGAGATGTTAACGTTATGGGCAAACTGTCTCCAAGATGGTGGGATATTCACCCACCCTCGTAGCGTATGGTGAAATATGTGGTAATACCAAAGCGATTATTTCAGTTGCCTCAGGCAATTGCTCCACTAATTTGCTTTTTCACTTTTCCACACTCGATCCATTTTCTTCGTGTCATCATTTGATGATGTCTCACTGTATGGTCTTATTCGCGCGCCGTACTTATTATATTTCACACCTAACCTACTCGTATACGGGACCTGCCATGGACGACCTCATGTCCTTTATGAGATTAAACAATTCAGTCTCTATACAATCAACCTAGACTCATGATACACGCCATGGACGACCTGACGCACTAATTCACATCCATCAGTCTGACACTATGATAATTTGCTCATTACTCGCTAAACATCCTTACAAGAGTGCCCATAACTGGCATATTCCCCCCTCCGAGGGAGAGGTGTGATAGGGGATCTGTGTGTGTGTGTGTGTGTGTGTGTGTGTGTGTGTGTGTGAGGGGTGTAGGGGGGTGCCAGCCTCCCGCAGTTGACCTTACGACCTCTGGCACCGCACCGCACCGCACGGCTGCCACAGCTGGTGTCATCACATCTGGTCACTTCCCCTCATTCAGCTGCTCTAGTGAGGATGTGTGTGTGTGTCAATACTTCCAAGTTATGACATTACCAATATAACAATAACACGTCTACGTCAATAATACTAAACTATCCTTGAGTTTAGACGAACATGACAACACTGGCTATCATGTGGCGCCTCTTTCTTATCCTTCCTTTTTGCTGACTCCAGCCAGCCAGGGAACTCAACCCTCCTGTCTGAGAGAGGGATGGCTGCGTGAGGCTTGGGACTCACATACCACCACACGCACACACAAGTCCCCCCACTCCCACGATATCTGAAACGTAGAACCATCACACACACACACACACACACACACACACACACACACACACACACACACACACACACACCACACATACACACACACACACACACACACAACACACACACACACACACACACACACACACACACACACACACACACAACACACACACACACACCACACATACACACACACACACCACACACACACACACACACACACACCACACACACACACACACAGACACACACACACACACACACACACACACACACAGACACACACACACACACACACACACACACACACACACCACACATACACACACACACACACACACACACACAACACACACACACACACACACACACACACACACACACACACACACACACAACACACACACACACACCACACACACACACACACACACACCACACACACACACACACACACACACACACACACAACACACACACACACACCACACATACACACACACACACACACACACACCTCACACACACACACACACACACACACACACACACACACACACACACACACACACACACACACACAACACACACACACACACACACATATATACACACACACACCACACACACACACACACACACACATATACACACACAAACACACAACACACACACACACACCACACACACACACACACACACACACACACACCACACACACACACACACACACACACACACACACACCACACACACACACACACACCACACACACACACACACACACACACACACACACACACACCACACACACACACACACACACCACACACACACACACACACACACCACACACACACACACACACACACACACACACCACACACACACACACCACACACACACACACACACCACACACACACACACACACACACACACACACCACACACACACACACACACCACACACACACACACACACACACACACACACACACACACCACACACACACACACACACACCACACACACACACACACACACACACACACACCACACACACACACACACACACACACACACACACACCACACACACACACACACACACACACACCACACACACACACACACACCACACACACACACACACACACCACACACACACACACACACACACCACACACACACACACACACACACACACACCACACACACACACACACACACACACACCACACACACACACACACACACACACACACCACACACACACACACACACACACACACACACACACACACACACACACACACACACACACACACACACACACACACACACACACACACACACACACACACACACACACACACACACACACACACACACACACACACACACACACACACACCACACACACACACACACACACACACACACACACACACACACACACACACACACACACACACCACACACACACACACACACACACACACCACACACACACACACACACACACACACACACAACACACACACACACACCCACACACACACACACACACACACACACACACACAACACACACACACACACACACACACACACACCACACACACACACACACACACACACACACACACACACACCACACACACACACACACACACACACCACACACACACACACACACACACACACACACACACACACACACACCACACACACACACACACACACACACACCACACACACACACACACACACACACACACACAGATCCTGACTTGCATGAAGGACAGCCATTACACCAGCGGTTGAGGAAGATCGGCAGCAGCGCGACTCTCGCAGTAAATTCCCAAGAATTAGCATTCCGCTCATCTTCAGCGTTACGTCACAGCGACAGCATCAGAATGAGGGTACGATCATCGCAAGCATATTTACTAGCGATCGATGGATGTGAGTCAACACAAGGACGCTACGTGTGTGTCGTACATTGGTAATAACATCGTGAAAGAATTTGATACTAAGTTGGAACACCAGGTCATGGTGCATCTCCGTGGGGCTGCGTGGCCGTCATGCAGGCACGGGGCCTGGCGGGAACAAACCTGCAGGGGTTCGAATCCTGGTTGCCGAAATCGGTCTGCAGTTCTGTTCATCCTCCCCTTAGGGGCTGGTCGATATATTGGGTACCTGGCAAAGGCTGTGTGTGTGTGTGTGTGTGTGTGTGTGTGTGTGTGTGTGTGTGTGTGTAAAGACATGGTACATATAAAACCTTCCCCCGTAACACATGAATAGTTGTCACAACTGAAGTGATGGTCACGTGTGCCGCTCATGTGACATCCAACTGAACAAAATCTTACTTCCTCTGACAGAAGATCACGGTAGCAGAAGGAGGTAACAGAAGATTATGGTAACAAGGAGGTAACAGAAGATCACGGTAACAGAAGGGGGTAACACAGGGTCACGGTAACAGGAGGGGGTAACAGAAGATCATGGTAACAGAAGGAGGTAACAGAAGATCATGGTAACAGAAGGAGGTAACAGATGATCACGGTAACAGAAGGGGGTAACACAGGGTCACGGTAACAGGAGGAGGTAACAGAAGATCATGGTAACAGAAGGAGGTAACAGAAGATCATGGTAACAGAAGGAGGTAACAGAAGATCACGGTAACAGAAGGGGGTAACACAGAGTCACGGTAACAGGAGGTAACAGATGATCATGGTAACAGAAGGGGGTAACAGAAGATCACGGTAACAGAAGGGGGTAACACAGGGTCACGGTAACAGGAGCTAACAGATGATCATGGTAACAGAAGGAGGTAACAGAGGGTCATGTAACAGATTATGAACGATACAAAGGAAAAAGGCAACAGATGATCTAGGTAACGGAGGATCAGGCTTAAGGAAGATTAGGGTAACAGAGGATCAATAAAACAGAGGAATATGGTAGCAGAAGGTGAATGTAAGTGAGGATCAAGATGACAGAGGATCTATGTAAGAAAGGATCAGTGTAAAGGAGGATCAAGGTAATAGGATCAGTAAATGGACCTTCTTGTTTGACGCCATAATGAACTGAGAAACAGTTGGGTATTACATTACTCCACGTTACCCTAACTTTACTAGGCTGGCAGCATAAACAAGTGAGTGGCTCATGACGGTAATCATCCATTCCTCCATGGTGTTGTGGGAAGCGTTACTGACTACTAATTCACTGGCCTGAGTTCCATCCCCAGTGCGGGCAGACGGCGCACAGCTCATCCGGCTGTTCATCGTCCTTCTGTCTAGTAGATACATGGTGCACCATCCTTATCTGAGGTAAACCTTCCAAGACGACAATATTATTCTGAGTTTGTTCAGGAGTGTCTATGTCTGGGGAGATGGTCCTCACCGACAGGCCGGGGAGCCAACAAAGGGTTGGTCTACGTACAACCTTGTTGATTAATCCCTTGAAGACCTTGGCTGCCGAGTTCACAGAATGCCTTAAAGACGTTAAATAGAGAGTACAAGTAATGCGTTACTAAATGATAAGTTCTTGGAAAGTGTCTCCATGTCCAAGAAGCCCTATAGCTTCGTCGATACCCCACCTCTGTTGATTGAAAGTTACATGTCTTTCACATGGTTCCTCCGGCGAAGATTAACCCCCAAACAGAGTCACAGTTTCATCAACTAACCCCACAATGGAAGGACGAATTGCTACAGCCATCACAGCCCTCCCGACTGCTCACGACCGAGACCCGTCCACGGCTGACTAACAGGATGTGAGTCAAACCAAAGTGTTTACTGCTGCGTTAGGTGACGCAAGGGGGGTCGTCACGCGTCGCATGAGACGGACGCTATGTAGTTATGTGGAGCGGGAGCGGCAGGGAAGTAAACACGAGAGGGTCATGTACCACAAACGTAGATAGACAGATAAACAGATACAGATAAATATAGATAAATAGATATAGAGATGGATATACAAATGTGAAGTTTCAATGCCTCGTGTATTACGTGGTTTAAAATGAGTTCTGATCTCTTGAGCACAAGGGTAGCGACTCTTGGGTATAGTGACCTGGCCCATGACTTTAAAGGCCGTACCATAATACCTATAGGTCGTGCAGTCGTGCTCAAGGGTCGTACCCTCGTGCTCCAGGGTCGTACCCTCGTGCTCAAAGGCTGCACCTTCGTGCTCAAGGGTCGTATCCTCCTGCTCAAGGGTCAGTCATACCATCGTGCTCAAGGGTCCTATCCTCGTGCTCAAGGGTCGTACCCTGGTGCTCAAGGGTCATAGACTCGTGCTCAAGGGTCGTACCCTGGTGCTCAAGGGTCCTATCCTCGTGCTCAAGGGTCGTACCCTGGTGCTCAAGGGTCATAGACTCGTGCTCAAGGGTCGTACCCTGGTGCTCAAGGGTCATAGACTCGTGCTCAAGGGTCGTACCCTCGTGCTCGAGGGTCGTAACCTCGTGCTCAAGGGTCGTACCCTTGTGCTCCAGGGTCGCACCCTCGTGTTCCAGGGTCGTATCCTCGTGCTCAAGGGTCGTATCCTCGTGCTCAAGGGTCGTACCCTCGTGCTCCAGGGTCGCACCCTCGTGTTCCAGGGTCGTATCCTCGTGCTCAAGGGTCGTATCCTCGTGCTCAAGGGTCGTACCCTCGTGCTTAAAAGTCGCACCTTCGTGCTCAAAGGTCGTATCCTCGTGCTCAAGGGTCATATCATCGTGCTCAATGGTCGTATTCTCGTGCTCAAAGGTCGTACCCTCGTGCTCAAAGGTCGTACCCTCGTGCTCAAAGGTCGTACCCTCGTGCTCAAGGGTCGTACCCTCGTGCTCAAAGGTCGTACCCTCGTGCTCAAAGGTCGTACCCTCGTGCTCAAGGACCAACTTTTCGTTCGCACCGTCAAAGTAAAGATCAAAGGAATTACGGTATCAACCACACCACATTTTGAGATACGTCCATAAGGAGAAGAGTCAGTTGCTATTTGCAGACAACACGGCTCTGGTGGCTGGCTCTTGCGAGTAACCGCTGACACAAAACTCTCTCCCGCCGTCATTGCCTGAGTGACAGCATTCAGTTCATTAATGCCAGGCGGGAATCAAGGAGCAGAGGCCAAGGGGGTCGTAATCTTAAACTCCTTCTTCCAAGAAATGTGTTGTGGACTTGGCACTCTTGCACAGGCAAGTTCAAACGACACTTAGCGACACGATACGAGACGCTGGCCATGGCATGGTACATTTTACCTTGTGGGGCCTAGGGAAGACTTGTAGGGTTCCAGGAAGGGACTTGTAGGGTCCTAAAAGGGGACTTACAGGGTCTAGGAAGGGACTTGTAGAGTCGTAAAAGGGGACTTACAGGGTCTAGGAAGGGACTTACAGGGTCTAGGAAGGGACTTGAAGGGTCTAGGAAGAGACTTGTAGGACCTAGGAAGGAACTTGTAGGGTCCTGAGAAGGGACTTGTAGGACCTAAGAAGGGACTTGAAAAGATCCTCGGAAGGGACCGCTCTCCCGAGCGAGAGTGTACGTGGCCTGAGCATGGCGGTCAACACCTGAGGGAGACGGTCAAAGATTTTCTTTTACGGATGGCGGCTGGTGGTGTGGCTTGAGGCTGACAGCCCTGATGTTCCCTGCAACTGGTGGCATAAAAGCTCATCTAACTGACCGACCTTGAAAGAATTTTCAAACGCACGCACATATGACACACACACACACACACACACACACACACACACACACACACACACACACACACTGATATATTCTGGTATGTTAAATCGACCAGAAGCAACAGACAGGCTGGGATAATCCTTATTTGTATCACATTTGAACAGATAACAATAAAACGTCTAAAAAAAGTGAGCAGTGAATTCAGTTGGATGATGACTTCCGGGGATGCACATATCAAAGAGAAATTTGATTAAAACTCTCACAATAAAACTGTACAAAGAGGAATAGAAATATACGAACAATAAAGATCAGGCATGGGAAAAAGATCGCGAGATTATCGGAGAATAAAGGCAAGTAGAACCACAGACAGGAAGAGAGAGAGAGAGAGCAAGAGAAACATATTGATAAGTAGAAACTGATACGAAATGTATGACAGGTGAGAGAAATGCATCTCCTTCAACTACATTAACCAGTTCTCTACACCAACTACATCAACCTCAACCAATGCTCTACAAGTACATCAACCAGTTCTCTCCTTCAACTACATTAACCAGTTCTCTACACCAACTACATCAACCTCAACCAATTCTCTACAAGTACATCAACCAGTTCTCTCCTTCAACTACATCAACCTCAACCAGTTCTCTCCTTCAACTACATCAACCTCAACCAGTTCTCTCCTTCAACTACATCAACCTCAACCAGTTCTCTCCTTCAACTACATCAACCTCAACCAGTTCTCTCCTTCAACCACATCAACCTCATTCCCTTCCCTCCTTCAACCACATCAACCTCATTCCCTTCCCTCTTTCAACCACATCAACCTCATTCCCTTCCCTCTTTCAACCACATCAACCTCATTTCCTCCTTCTTTCAACCACATAAACCTCATTTCCTCCTTCCTTCAACCACATCAATCTCATTCCCTTCCCTCCTTCAACCACATCAACCTCATTCCCTTCCCTCTTTCAACCACATTCACTTCCCTCTTTCAGATACGCATATCGACATGACAGTTATTATTTGTGTTTTTTAAGATTGAGTGAAGTATTTCATATTATACTTCTCACAGCTGCAACTCACACGCTCATACTAAACCTTCACAAAGCTGCAACGCACACACTCATACAAGAACCTCCTCACAACTGCAACCCACACGCTCATACTGAACCTCCTAACGGATGCAACCCACACGCTCATACTGAACTTCCTAACAGATTCAACCCACACGCTCATACTGAACCTCCTCACAGCTGCAGACCTCTGCACCTTTACACTGAACCTCCTCAAAGCTGTACACCGCACTCTGATATTGAGCATCTTCACAGCTGCATAACTCTACATACTCATACAGAACCTACTCACAGCTGCATACCTCCCTACACTTCCACATATTCAAAATGAGCCTCCTCACAGCTGCATATACATACACACTCATACTGAATCTCCCCACAGCTGCACATGTTTACATGCTCTCATTGAATCTCCTCATAGCTGTACATGTCTACACACTCATACCGAACCTCCTCACAGCTGCACACGTCTGCACACTAATACTGAACCTCCTCACAGCTGCACACGTCTGCACACTCATACCGAACCTCCTCATAGCTGTACATGTCTACACACTCATACCGACCCTCCTCACAGCTACACACGTCTGCACACTCATACCGAACTCCTCACAGCTGCACACGTCTGCACACTCATACCGAACCTCCTCATAGCTGTACATGTCTACACACTCATACCGACCCTCCTCACAGCTACACACGTCTGCACACTCATACCGAACTCCTCACAGCTGCACACGTCTACACACTCATACCGAACCTCCTCACAGCTACACACGTCTGCACACTCATACCGAACCTCCTCACAGCTGCACACGTCTGCACACTCATACCGAACCTCCTCACAGCTGCACACGTCTACACACTCATATCGAACCTCCTCACAGCTGCACACGTCTGCACACTCATACCGAACCTCCTCATAGCTGTACATGTCTACACACTCATACCGACCCTCCTCACAGCTACACACGTCTGCACACTCATACCGAACTCCTCACAGCTGCACACGTCTACACACTCATACCGAACCTCCTCACAGCTACACACGTCTGCACACTCATACCGAACTCCTCACAGCTGCACACGTCTACACACTCATACCGAACCTCCTCACAGCTACACACGTCTGCACACTCATACCGAACTCCTCACAGCTGCACACGTCTACACACTCATACCGAACCTCCTCACAGCTGCACACGTCTGCACACTCATACCGAACCTCCTCACAGCTGCACACGTCTGCACACTCATACCGAACCTCCTCACAGCTGCACACGTCTACACACTCATACCGAACCTCCTCACAGCTGCACACGTCTGCACACTCATACCGAACCCCCTCACAGCTGCACACGTCTACACACTCATACCGAACCTCCTCACAGCTACACACGTCTGCACACTCATACCGAACCTCCTCACAGCTACACACGTCTGCACACTCATACCGAACCCCCTCACAGCTGCACACGTCTGCACACTCATACCGAACCTCCTCACAGCTGCACACGTCTGCACACTCATACCGAACCTCCTCACAGCTGCACACGTCTGCACACTCATACCGAACCTCCTCACAGCTGCACACGTCTGCACACTCATACCGAACCTCCTCACAGCTGCACACGTCTGCACACTTATACTGCGCCCCCTGACAACTGCTCACGTTTATGCTCTCACACTGAACCTCCTCAGGTGCACACTCGTTCTGAAGCTCCTCCTCACAGATGAACATCTGTCCCTCACATCAAAGGCACGCTACTCACGCTCTCCTTTCATCTCATATTCCGTCTTCCTCAGATGCATTCAAGACCCGGGTCATGCAGCTGAAATATCTTCAACAGTGCCGCTGAAACACGTTCATCGTAGAGCTAAAATCTATTCATTGTGCAGCGGAAGAATTTTAACCGTGCAGCTGATAATATATATATATATATATATATATATATATATATATATATATATATATATATATATATATATGTATGGGAGCGGGGGGCTGGAAATCCTCCCCTCTTAATTTTTTTTTTATTTTCCAAAAGAAGGAACAGAGAAGGGGGCCAGGTGAGGATATTCCCTGTGGCCCAGTTCTCTGTTCTTAACGCTACCTCGCTAACGCGGGAAATGGCGAATAGTTTGAAAAAAAAAAAAAAAAATATATATATATATATATATATATATATATATATATATATATATATATATCTTTCTTTCTTTCATACTATTCGCCATTTCCCGCGTTAGCAAGGTAGCGTTAAGAACAGAGGACTGGGCCTCTGAGGGAGTACCCTCACCTGGCCTCGTTCTCTGTTCCGTCTTTTGGAAAATAAAAAAAAAAAAACGAGAGGGGAGGATTTCCAGCCCCCCGCTCCCTCCCCTTTTAGTCGCCTTCTACGACACGCAGGGAATACGTGGGAAGTATTCTTTCTCCCCTATCCCCAGGGATATATATATATATATATATATATATATATATATATATATATATATATATATATATATATATATATATATATATATATATATATATATATATTCCTATGAGTCCAAGGGGAAAATGAAACACGATAAGTTCCCAAGTGCACTTTCGTGTAATAATCATATTATCAGGGGAGACACAAGAGAGAAATATAACAGTCAGTTGATATACATCGAAGAGACAAAGCTAGGACGCCATTTGGTAAACATGCGATTGTCCAAGACAGACAACGAGCGTTCATAAACTTATCATTTTACAAACTTTATCAACAATAAAATTATCTAATTTGTATAGACCATCACCAATATCAAAATTATAATTCTTTGTGTATCTAATAATAGAAGATTCAATGATATTTCTCGTGGTAATAGAGTTAATAACCGAGATGGCATTACTCCAGTCAATACAATGATCATAGTCTTTAACGTGATTAAACAAGGCATTTGATTCTTGTCCCGTTCTTATACTATATTTATGTTCCTTAAGCCTAACAGAAAGTTCCTTACCAGTCTGCCCAACATAAAACTTATCACTATTTCTACATGGCACTTTATAGACGCATCCAGGAGAATTTTCTGGTGAATTCCTGATTAAGATATTTTTTATAGTATTATTGTTGCTGAAGGCAACATTTACATTAAAGGATTTAAGCAACATAGGAAGTAAAGTAAAATTATCAAAAGGGAGAACTAAATGATTCTTGGTGTCAATGGGAGGTTTGGGCTCAACTCTATAAAATGATTTCTTTGCTGACTTAAGGGATTTATCAATGAAAGATCTAGGGTACTTTTTTCATACATATTCGCCATTTCCCGCGTTAGCGAGGGAGCGTTAAGCACAGAGGACTGAGCCTTAGAGGGAATATCCTCACTTGGCCCCTTTCTCTGTTCCTTCTTTTGGATAATCAAAAAAGAGAGGGGAGGATTTCCAGCTCCCCGCAGCTGAATCATGTAACGTATGTACCTGCTATGCCTGTCACTCGTCAATTTCGTCTGAGTTCCAGTCTCATGACTTCTTTTTGATAAATCTTCACCACAAATCCCGTCTCATAAATCCACAACTCAAGTAATCCCTCACCAGCTGTGCCCCACTAACTGTAAACACGAGCGAGAAAGATGACAACAGATGTGATCATTGCACCACAGCCCATTACTGTGTTATCACCAATACCATCACTCTCCCATTATCACCAATATCATCACTCCACCATTATCACCAATACCATCACTCCCCCATTGTTACCAATACCATCACTCCACCATTATTACCAGTACCATCACTCCCTCATTATCACCAATACCATCACTCCCCCATTGTTACCAACACCATCACTCCCCCATTGTTACCAATACCATCACTCCCTCATTATCACCAATACCATCACTCCCCCATTATCACAATACCATCACTCCCTCATTATCACCAATACCATCACTCCCCCGTTGTTACCAACACCATCACTCCCCCATTATCACCAATACCATCGCTCCCCATTATCACCAATACCATCACTCCCTCATTATCACCAGTACCATCACTCCCCCATTATCACCAGTACCATCACTCCCTCATTATCACCAGTACCATCACTCCCCCATTATCACCAATACCATCACTCCCCCATTGTTACCAATACCATCACTCCCCCATTATCACCAATACCATCGCTCCCCATTATCACCAATACCATCACTCCCTCATTATCACTAGTACCATCACTCCCCCATTATCACAATACCATCACTCCCTCATTATCACTAGTACCGTCACTACCCCATTATCACAATACCATCACTCCCCCATTATCACAATACCATCACTCCCCCATTATCACCAATACCATTACTCCCCCATTATCACAATACCATCACTCCCCCATTATCACAATACCATCACTCCCCCATTATCACAATACCATCACTCCCCCATTATCACAATACCATCACTCCCCCATTATCACCAATACCATTACTCCCCCATTATCACCAATACCATTACTCCCCCATTATCACCAATACCATTACTCCCCCATTATCACAATACCATCACTCCCCCATTATCACAATACCATCACTCCCCCATTATCACAATACCATTACTCCCCCATTATCACAATACCATCACTCCCCCATTATCAGCAATACCATTACTCCCCCATTATCACAATACCATCACTCCCCCATTATCACAATACCATCACTCCCCCATTATCACCAATACCATTACTCCCCCATTATCACAATACCATCACTCCCCCATTATCACAATACCATCACTCCCCCATTATCACAATACCATCACTCCCCCATTATCACAATACCATCACTCCCCCATTATCACAATACCATTACTCCCCCATTATCACAATACCATCACTCCCCCATTATCAGCAATACCATCACTCCCCCATTATCACAATACCATCACTCCCCCATTATCACCAATACCATTACTCCCCCATTATCACCAATGCCATCAACACTACCAGCCACCATTAACGTCACCATTACAATCGTCGTGAGTTACTGAGGCTGTGAGGAAAAGGATTCTGGGATCCAGTTCGTCTGGTCGTTTATCCCGAGTATTTCCATGTGTGATTCACCTTTACGGCTCAGGAAATGTCTGGGGGTAAAAAATAATATGGTCTTGCCAGAGATCCGGCGGAATAAATGATAACCCAGGAATACCTACGTTCAACCTTACGTTTTATCATCCTCGTTAAACATCTTGGGTCATAAAGCCTCTACGTTAAACGCGCCTTTTCTTCATGGTCATTCGTTAAACGTTGCTCAATCAACGCGTCAGACGCGCCGCTCGCCAGTTCTGAGGACGTATTCTTTCTCTTCCTTCTTCGTTGCTGCTTCCCCCGGCCTCCCTCCTTCTGTCCCTCCACGTTAAACGTTCTAGCCCTGCAGGGACTTGTCTGATGAGCGTCCTGTTAGTCACGGGCGTCCCTTCTTTTCGTCATGTCTTTTGCTAAACTGTAATGCGAGACACTTGTTCAGCTGCCCCCCTGTTATCACAGTGTTAAACTAATGATCGTTCTAATTCACAGTGGAGCTCGCTGGCTGGCTCGACTTCTCGAAGTTTCTCACGATTCTTCAAGGACCCTCTCTCTCTCTCTCTCTCTCTCTCTCTCTCTCTCTCTCTCTCTCTCTCTCTCTCTCTCCCCCCATCTCCCTCCTCTCTCCCACGTCCTCTGTGATCGTACCTTTCTCAGCGTTTCCCATTTTCTTATTCCAATACTTATGCGTCCTTCACAAACTTGTACTCGTCCTGTGCTTGTTTATCTTAATAGTCTTCTAAGGGGGGATTATTTTACAATAACCTTCCGTTTTCTAATTTCTGCATTTTCATTCTCGTTTTATTAACGATGAATATTAAGTTATCAAGTACCATAAGGTAATCAAACCTCTGAGTAATTACCACCTCACATTTCAATTCACTCTGCTTAAAGCCTTGCTTAGCAGTGGCGTCACTGAGGTCCCACCAGGTTTCCAATGATGGCTTCACAGGCGCAAGTAAACACGAGCAGGAACATCAGTCAAGACGAAAATCCACACCAAAACATAAGATGGAAACTCATCTTTGTACAGCACACTATCGCCACTACTAGGTACTGTCTGAGGCTCGCTTGCTTGCAGATCCCAGCCACAGTGTACACATCTTCCAGGCTTGTCCCAGTGGATGTCTGCTACAGATACGTCTTCCAGACTTGATCCAACCAGACCCCGAATACAGACACATCTTTCAGCTGATGCCTGCTACAGACACAGATTTCAAGACTTGATCCAGCAGACCCCGGACACAGCTGTACACATCTTCCAGGCTTGTTCCAGCTGATTTCAGCTACAGATACATCTTTCAGACTTGGTCCAGCAGACCCCGGACATAAGATACATCTTTCAGCCTTGTTCCAGTCGATGCTTGCTACACGCAAATCTTCCAGGCTTGTCCTGCAGATCCCACCCATAGATACATTTCAAAGATACGATAAATCTTACTCTTGTTCCAAGACACTATCACAATATGACAATCATTCAGACTTCTCCAACTGTAGCCTTCTTCCAGCATTCCAGTTTTCCAAAATAATCCGATCGCAGGTATGTTTTCCAGACTTTCGCAACTTTAGCCATGTTCCATGAAGAAGCTATCGTACATATATCTTCAAGACTTACATATCTTTAGATTTGTTCCAGAAAGGGCCAACCCTGTTACAGACTAGGCCCAGTTCCAAATGAAACTCATTAAGATAAAGTTTCCAGATTTGTACTGATTTAGCCCTGCTCCAGTTTAGCCCACACAGCTATCTATACCTTCCAGACTTGTGCTACGCCAGCCCCGTTCCAGGACGCCCAAGTTATCTCCTACATCGGAGGCAGGATGGAATACAACATGCAAGAATAAAGGAATCACTTCCTCTAGTCGAACCCAAGAGTATGTCTGGATAGTCTTCCAGTTCCAAAGTGTCTGCAATTTATGTTCAAACGTCCCAAGCAATTCTAAAAGTTTCTTCCTCGGGGGCAATATAACCTCTCACAGCTTTTATGAATATAATCTGGAACCATTTACAAAATTTTCGCTGATTTTGAAAGACAGTTCTCTAACATACCTTCCACCCTCTAACCCCCCCCCCCCACCCACCCCACGGAGAAAGAAGCCAGACAATCAGACACATTTGTATTCATGCAAGTGTAGACACACACACACACACACACACACACACACACACACACACACACACACACACACACACACACCTGGTGGACGACATACTTGATGGCCACGCCAAGAGTGTATCTCTTGTTGGTTACCCACATACTTCACATCTCTCTTACGAGACTCTCCACCTGCCACACACCAACACTCTCCACCTGCTACACACCTACACTCTCCACCTGCCACACACACACACCTGCCACACACCAACACTCTCCACCTGCTACACACCCACACTCTCCACCTGCCACACACACACACCTGCCACACACCAACACTCTCCACCCGTGACACACCCACACAACCATACAATCCACCCGTGACACACCCACACCCTCCACACAACCATACCTTCCATCCATCACACCCACACCCTCCATGTATCACACAACCACACCCTCCACACAACCATACCCTCCATCCGTCACACACCAACACCCTTCACACAACCATACCCTCCACCGGTCACACACCCACACAACCATACCCTCCATCCGTCACACACCCACAACCTCCACGCGTCACCCACCCAAAAACTCCACCTATCACACAACCACACCCTCCATTCGTCATACACCCATACCTTCCACCCGTCACACATCCTCACCCTCCACGAGTCACACATCCACACCCTCCACCCGTCACAAACCCATATCCTCCACCCGTTACACACCCAAACCCTCCGCACAACCATATCCTCCACCCGTCACACACCCACACCCTCCATGCGCCACACACACCTACACTCTCCATCCGTCACACACCCGTACCCTCCACCTATCACACACTCATACCCTCCACCCGTCACACACCCTCATCCTCCACCAGTCACACAGGTACATATTCCATCTGTCACACATCCACATCCTCTACCTGTCACAAACCCACATCCTCCACTCGTCACACAACCACACCTTCCACCCGTCACACATCTACACTCTCCAACCGTCACACATCTACACCCTCCACCCGTCACACATCTATACCCTCCACCCGTCACACATCTACACCCTCCACCCGTCACACATTAAACACTCCAACTGTCACAAATCTACACCCTCCAACTGTCACACATCCATACGTCACATATCTACACCCTCCACCCGTCGCACATCTACACTGTCCAACCGTCACACATCTAAACCATCCATCCATCACACATCTACACCCTCCAACTGTCACAAATCTACACCCTCCAACCGTCACACATATACACCTTCCACCCGTCACACATCTACATCCTCCAACCGTCACACATCTACACCCTCCACACGTCACATATCCACACCCTCCACCCGTCACACACACATCTTCACCCTCCAACCGTCATACGTTTACATCCTCCAACCGTCACACATCTACGCCCACCAACCGTCACACATCTACACCCTCCAACCGTCACACATCTCCACCCTCCAACCGTCACACATCTACACCCTCCACCCGTCACACATCTACACCCTCCAACCGTCACACATCTACACCCTCCAACCGTCACATATCTACAGCCTCCAATCGTCACACATCTCCACCCTCCATCCGCCACACATCTACACCCTCCAACCGTCACACATCTACACCCTCCAACCGTCACATATCTACAGCCTCCAATCGTCACACATCTCCACCCTCCATCCGCCACACATCTACACCCTCCAACCGTCACACATCTACACCCTCCAACCGTCACATATCTACAGTCTCCAATCGTCACATCTCCACCCTCCATCCGCCACACATCTACATCCTCCAACCGTCACACATCTACACCCTCCAACCGTCACATATCTACAGCCTCCAATCGTCACACATCTCCACCCTCCACCCGTCACACATCTACACCCTCCAACCGTCACACATCTACACCCTCCAACCGTCACATTAAGACACATTGTGGATACAAGTTTCTTTATAGATATCCCAGGATGATGTACCGGTAATTACTCATCGCTCATCAAGGCAAACGACCCAGCCCACTCACGAACCACCTGACCTGGCACGACCCAACTGTACACGGACGAGGAAGTCGTCGCCAGGTCAAGGGGCCTCTGGCACTCACATCCCCCCAACAACACCCCCTCCCGAGCAGATAGTTATGTACGACCCTTGATGGCCAAGTTATCATACCTAATGGTCCCACCGCCGTACTCAAGGGTCGTACCGTCGTGCTCAAGGGTCGTACCGTCGTGCTCAAGGATCGCACCGTCGTACTCAAGGGTCGTACCGTCGTGCTCAAGGGTCGTACCGACGTGCTCAAGGATCGTACCGTCGTGCTCAAGGATCGCACCGTCGTACTCAAGGATCGTACCGTCGTACTCAAGGGTCGTACCGTCGTGCTCAAGGATCGCACCGTCGTACTCAAGGGTCGTACCGTCGTGCTCAAGGGTCGTACCGACGTGCTCAAGGATCGTACCGTCGTGCTCAAGGATCGCACCGTCGTACTCAAGGGTCGTACCGTCGTGCTCAAGGGTCGTACCGACGTGCTCAAGGATCGTACCGTCGTGCTCAAGGGTCGTACCGTCGTGCTCAAGGATCGCACCGTCGTACTCAAGGGTCGTACCGTCGTGCTCAAGGGTCGTACCGTCGTGCTCAAGGGTCGTATCGTCGTGCTCAAGGGTCGTACCGTCGTGCTCAAGGGTCGTACGGTCGTGCTCAAGGATCGTACCGTCGTGCTCAAGGATCGTACCGTCGTGCTCAAGGGTCGTACCGTCGTGCTCAAGGATCGTACCGTCGTGCTCAAGGGTCGTACCGTCGTGCTCAAGGATCGTACCGTCGTGCTCAAGGGTCGTACCGTCGTGCTCAAGGGTCGTACCGTCGTGCTCAAGGGTCGTACCGTCATGCTCAAGGGTCGTACCGTCATGCTCAAGGATCGTACCGTCGTGCTCAAGGGTCGTACCGTCGTGCTCAAGGGTCGTACCGTCGTGCTCAAGGGTCGTACCGTCGTGCTCAAGGGCTTCATCTTCTTTCTCGATGATTTACCGTGCTGACTTCCACTACACGTGCTGACGTCTACTACACGTGCTGACTTCTACTACACGTGCTGGCTTCTAACACACGTGCTGGCTTCCATTACACGTGCTGGCTTCTACTACACGTGCTGGCTTTTACTACACGTGCTGGCTTCTACTAAACGTGCTGGCTTCCATTACACGTGTTGACTTCTACTACACGTGCTGGCTTCCACTACACATGCTGGCTTCCATTACACGTGCTGACTTCCACTACACGTGCTGGCTTCTACTACACGTGCTGACTTCTACTACACGTGCTGGCTTCCACTACACATGCTGGCTTCCATTACACGTGCTGGCTTCTACTAAACGTGCTGGCTTCTACTAAACGTGCTGGCTTCCATTACACGTGCTGGCTTCTACTACACGTGCTGGCTTTTACTACACGCGCTGGCTTTTACTACACGTGCTGGCTTCTACTACACGTGCTGGCTTCCGCTATACGTGCATGCTTCCATTACACGTGCTGGCTTCTACTACACGTGCTGGCTTCTACTACACGTGCTGGCTTTTACTACACGTGCTGGCTTCTACAACACGCGCTGGCTTCCACTATACGTGCTGGCTTCTACTACACGTGATGGCTTCCACAAAACGTGCTGGCTTCTACTACACGTGATGGCTTCCACTACACATGCTGGCTTGCATTACACGTGCTGGCTTCCACTACACGTGCTGGCTTCTACTACACATGCTGGCTTCCACTACACGTGCTGGCTTCCATTACACGTGCTGGCTTCTACTACACGTGCTGGCTTCCACTACACGTGCTGGCTTCTACTACACGTAATGGCTTCTGTTACACGTGCTGGCTTCCACTAAACGTGCTGGCTTCTACTACACATGCTGGCTTCCACTACACGTGCTTTCTTCCATTACACGTGCTGGCTTCTACTACACGTGCTGGCTTCCACTACACGTGCTGGCTTCTACTACACGTAATGGCTTCTGTTACACGTGCTGGCTTCCACTAAACGTGCTGGCTTCTACTACACGTGCTGGCTTCTACTACACGAGCTGGCTTCCACAAAACGTGCTGGCTTCTACTACACGTGATGGCTTCCACAAAACGTGCTGGCTTCTACTACACGTGATGGCTTCTACAACACGCGATGGTTTCCACGACAGGTGTTCCCTGTGCCTCAGGCAAAGCCATTATCAGATGCAGGTGTTTACTGTGAGCTATTAAGAGAGGGTTCCTTGTTCCTCCCACCTGCATGCAGGGTTAAAACACCTGTTTAATCATCGCTTGACGTCATGGCACCGAGCAAATGACTCAAGAACAAAGGTAGTATCCAAGGTTTTCTTTGGAACATCACCATCAGTGTTGGAGTAGGGGAAATGAAATGAGATTTCCACACCCATATGATGCGCTGTTTGGGCAGCAGATGATGCGCTGTTTGGGCAGCAGATGATGCGCTGTTTGGCCAGCAGATGATGTGCTGTTTGGGCAGCAGATGATGCGCTGTTTGGGCAGCAGATGATGCGCTGTTTGGGCAGCAGATGATGCGCTGTATGGCCAGCAGATGATGCGCTGTTTGGGCAGCAGATGATGCGCTGTTTGGGCAGCAGATGATGCGCTGTTTGGGCAGCAGATGATGCGCTGTTTGGCCAGCAGATGATGCGCTGTTTGGGCAGCAGATGATGCGCTGTTTGGGCAGCAGATGATGCGCTGTATGGCCAGCAGATGTTTATGATTGCAGGGTGAGGTGGGCCAGGATCCAAAGTATTTGTACGCGGGCCGTGTTGGCTGCCATCCCCTCACCCAGCTATACATAGCTGACCTTACCTCCGGCTCTAGCATCATGCCTACCGTGGCCAGCACCTGCTATTCTTACATGTCACACTTCGTCCTCAAATTGCATCACATGTGCTTTACCAGCTGCTGACCCCAGCCCAAACACTTTAAACGGACTCTCTCCTCCTCCTCCTTCCCACCACCCGTCACAGTACCTAAAAGACAACAGCTAAGAGGAGAAAACTTAGAGTGTGACGACAGAAAGCTTCCATCACCTCAGGGGACTACGAAGACCCCAAGCAGCAACGCTCGTGGCCCCGTAGTGTAGGGAGGCTGGACGGTGGTCGGTCCTGGCACACAGCAGGCCACGCCACACTGCCACCTGGCGACGGTAAGAAGGATGCAGGAGGCGCGGCCCCATGAACTTCAGGAAGGAGGATGCTGGTCCTGTGGCGTCAGGAAGGAGAGGGAGACACTGTGGCTCCCGACCATCAGGAAGGAGAGGGAGACACTGTGGCTCCCTACCATCAGGAAGGAGAGGGAGACGCTCTGGCTCCCTACCATCAGGAAGGAGAGGGAGACACTGTGGCTCCCTACCATCAGGAAGGAGAGGAGCCACTGTGGCTCCCGACCATCAGGAAGGTGAGGGAGACACTGTGGCTCCCTACCATCAGGAAGGAGAGGAGCCACTGTGGCTCCCTACCATCAGGAAGGAGAGGGAGACACTGTGGCTCCCTACCATCAGGAAGGAGAGGAGCCACTGTGGCTCCCTACCATCAGGAAGGAGAGGAGCCACTGTGGCTCCCTACCATCAGGAAGGAGAGGGAGACACTGTGGCTCCCTACCATCAGGAAGGAGAGGAGCCACTGTGGCTCCCTACCATCAGGAAGGAGAGGGAGACACTGTGGCTCCCTACCATCAGGAAGGTGAGGGAGACACTGTGGCTCCCTACCATCAGGAAGGAGAGGGAGACACTGTGGCTCCCTACCATCAGGAAGGAAAGGGAGACGCTCTGGCTCCCTACCATCAGGAAGGAGAGGAGCCACTGTGGCTCCCTACCATCAGGAAGGAGAGGGAGACACTGTGGCTCCCTACCATCAGGAAGGAGAGGGAGACACTGTGGCTCCCTACCATCAGGAAGGAGAGGGAGACACTGTGGCTCCCTACCATCAGGAAGGAGAGGGAGACACTGTGGCTCCGTACCATCAGGAAACAAGTTTAGGCAGACGGGACATCAGGATGTGAGAGCCATACACGCAGGACATCCAGGGAAAGCACTACGATCATGGCAGCATAGAGTTAAACTACTGACGTCAAACGAACTAAGCCCATGGCTTGGTGACATCAGACATCAGGAAACTGGACGTACAACATCAAGAAGCCGCCAGACTCATAACATCAGGAAGTAGGATGGCGCTCGCCCCCGTGGCATGAGGAAGTACACATCAGGGGCGAGTGTACCACTGTTCAAGACACAGCTCACGGCAGCGCTGCTACCTACACATGTCTCCACCACCACCACCACGATGTAGATCATGGCCAACCAGCGCCGCGGCCCTGGGAGATAGCAAGTCTCCGGCTTGGTACGCTGCATGTGTGTGTGTGTGTGTGTGTGTGTGTGTGTGTGTGTACTCGAAGGGAATGGAGTTCTACCCTCGTGGAGCCCCATCTCCTAATCTTTCCCGTCTGTCATCCAACTCTCTAGACTTGAGTGTGCTGTCCACACGCACCATCCCATATTTCCATTCTAGTCTACCCACCACAGAGGTACGTCTTTACATCTTTGTTAAACTACTTTCTTCCTTAACCTTATGGCGGGGCCTCTGGTTCATCTAGCCTCGCCTCCTACCAAAGAAAGTTCACGTGTGTGTGTGTGTGTGTGTGTGTGTGTGTGTGTGTGTGTGTGTGTATGAGTGTGTGTGTGTGTGTGTGTGTGTGTGTGTGTCTACCGATCAGTAATCGGGAAACAAAAGTGTCACATTCGTGGGATCGCATTACGTAAACACGACGGTACGACCTTCGGGCATGACAACGTGACCTTCGAGCCAGTCCCTCAAGAGATCAAAAGCCAGGCGAGGCTACCCAAGGATCGCACGGGGTCGCCCATGACAACCATGACAACGTATGCAACGTGTTCAGCACTCACGGGATTCCCTTCTTTCGTAGCTGGTTATGACGCGTTCACTAGCGTCACAGAAGCCATCTTCTCTTGTTTTCCTTTCCTCGTCGTCTCGTGTCTCATCTACTACGTCACCATCGCCATCGCTGAGAAGCTTCAAGGTCGTCAAAGTGTTTCTCATGGTGATCTTGTGATCTGGGGTCGACTCAGGCGAGGTCCCTCCGTCTGGACACGGCGTACCCCCCACATCTTCAGAAGCCACGACCTCCGTTCGCCACAGTCTTCCGCTTGTTGTCGACGACCACTCCCCTCCACGACAGGTCCACCACCACCACCACCACCAGTGCCCTTGGCCGTACACACACGCCGGCGGCCCTGTCCTCCTCCTGTTCCGGCCGCCGGCGATGACGTGAATGTGTAATTAGTCACAGGATCGACGGACCTCAGGGTCACTGGAGGTCGTGTGTGTGTGTGTGTGTGTGTGTGTGTGTGTGTGTGTGTGTGTATGTGTGTGTGTATGTGTGTGTGTGTGTGTGTGTGTGTGTGTGTGTATGTGATTATTGCTTTTAATCAAGAGAGAGAGTTTAACACATGAGTCGCCCGTTTCTTACCTATATATATATATATATATATATATATATATATATATATATATATATATATATATACATATATATATATATATATATATATATATATATATATATATATATATATATATATATATATATATATATATATATACATATATATATATATATATATATATATATATATATATATATATATATATATATATACACTACTATTCATCCACATGTATACGCACCCCAGCCTACGCCAGGAACGCAAGAGGGTACAGGATAAACCCCTGGGTTGACTATAAGCCCGCTGACTTGTCCAGGACTCGAACCCACTATCGCAAGGTTGGTGGTCGAACCTCTTGCCTCTACACTTCGGACACTCGTGAGTGTTGTACACACGTCGTTGTGCTACGTCCTTGTGCTACGTCGTCGTGCTACGTTGTCGTGCTACGTCGTTGTGCTACGTCCTTGTGCTACGTCGTCATGCTACGTCGTCGTGCTACGTCGTCATGATACGTCGTCGTGCTGCGTCGTCATGATACGTCGTCATGATACGTCGTCATGCTACGTCGTCGTGCTACGTCGTCATGATACGTCGTCATGCTACGTCGTCGTGCTGCGTCGTCATGATACGTCGTCATGATACGTCGTCATGCTACGTCGTCATGCTACGTCGTCGTGCTACGTCGTCGTGCTACGTCGTCATGCTACGTCGTCGTGCTGCGTCGTCATGATACGTCGTCATGCTACGTCGTCGTGCTACGTCGTCATGATACATCGTCGTGCTGCGTCGTCATGATACGTCGTCGTGCTACGTCGTCGTGCTACGTCGTCGTGCTCCCTCGCGACATAACTTCTCAGGTGTCTGCGTCATGTCATCATTCAGTTATCCCGGTCATCCACCAATGTTATAATATATAAACCTAATTCCTGACATCTTCACTAAAGTTTTTCACTTATCTTCGAAAATGTTATGACCTCTGGTTTGCATCTTTCGAAGGACCATTCACTGTGGACGTTATATTAACCTACTTAAAAACTTAAAGGTGGTGATCGAGTCACCCCTTACTCTTCTCACCTCCAACGTGTGCAGGTCTATGGCGTCTGACCTTTCACTTTCACTCAAGTCTCTTCATTCCGCTACCATCACAGTTGTCCTCCTCTGGACCTTCTCTAACAGCTCGGTGCGTTCTTCAAATGCAAGGTCAAACATGACGCGTGCATGGTCAAACATAAGTGCATGATCAAACATGACGCGCGCATAATCAAACATGACGTGTGCATGATCAAACATGACACGTCCATGATCAAACACGACGAGTGCATGATCAAACATAAGAAGCATATTCTCGTCCTGGCCTGATGTAGGATATGAACAGCAGACGGAATATTTCTTTACCCTCATCCTTAAATGCGATTCTAAGAACTGCAGGTAAACAGTCTGTTTCCCTTACAGTTCTCCACAGACGGCACCATGGCAAGCAAGTCACATAAGACATCGACTCCCAAACTGCTCACACACACACACACACACACACACACACACACACATGCCTGCAGCTCACCTCCTGCAACACACGATGTGATTGGTCGAGCAGCCTCACACGCCGTGATTGGCTATGCAACAATCATCATACTGAATCCCTCTTTCACTATGTCTCATCTTCATTACCATACATTTCAGAGGGTTGAATTTCATAAATCATGCACCAGAAAAACTTTGGAATCTGTTTAGGTCCCATTGCAACGTAATGCAATCTCTCTCGCTCTCCCCATCGTGATGGTCCGTGTCCAGGATTTTGGTTATGGGAGGAGTGTTGGGGGGGGGGGGGGGGGTTAAATCATGAAACTAGTCATAAGATGGAAATCTCAACTTATGAATATGTGAAAACAACACATTATTTCAAGAGACCTTAGCGCTTTTTAAACTATTTACATGTTACGACAATGATATAAGTTACATTTTCATAAAAATGAATATATATATATATATATATATATATATATATATATATATATATATATATATATATATATATATATATTTATATATATATATATATATATATATATATATATATATATATATATATATATATATATATATATATATAGTGGTTTGGGAATGTCTTGGGAGTAAAGTCAGGGGTTGGTGAGAGGACAAGAGCAAGGGAAGGAATAGCACTACTCCTGAAACAGGAGTGGTGGGAGTATGTGACAGAGTGTAAGAAAGTAAACTCTAGATTGATATCGGTAAAACTGAAAGTTGATGGAGAGAGATGGGTGATTATTGGTGCATATGCACCTGGGCATGAGAAGAAAGATCATAAGAGTCGTGTTTTGGGAGCAGCTGAATGAGTGTGTTAGTGGTTTTGATGCACGAGACCGGGTTATAGTGATGGGTGATTTGAATGCAAAGGTGAGTAATGTGGCAGGTGAGGGAATAATTGGTATACATAGGGTGTTCAGTGTTGTAAATGGAAATGGTGAAGAGCTTGTAGATTTGTGCTGAAAAAGGACTGGTGATTGGGAATACCTGGTTTAAAAAGAGAGATATACATAAGTATACGTATGTAAGTAGGAGAGATGGCCAGAGAGCGTTATTGGATTACGTGTTAATTGATAGGCGCGTAAAAGAGAGACTTTTGGATGTTAATGTGCTGAGAGGTGCAACTGGAGGGATGTCTAATCATTATCTTGTGGAGGCGAGGGTGAAGATTTGTGGGGGTTTTCAGAAAAGAAGAGAGAATGTTGGGGTGAAGAGAGTGGTGGCAGTAAGTGAGCTTGGGAAGGAGACTTGTGTGAGGAATTACCAAGAGAGACTTAGTACAGAATGGAAAATGGTGAGAACAAAGGCGGTAAGGGGAGTAGGGGAGGAATGGGATATATTTAGGTAAGCAGTGATGGCTTTTGCAAAAGATGCTTGTGGCATGAGAAGCGTGGGAGCTGGGCAGATTAGAAAGGGTAGTGAGTGGTGGGATGAAGAAGTAAGATTATTAGTGAAAGAGAAGAGATAGGCATTTGAACGATTTTTGCAGGGAAATAATGCAAATGAGTGGGAGATGTGTAAAAGAAAGAGGCAGGAGGTCAAGAGAAGGGTGCAAGAGGTGAAAAAGAGGGCAAATGAGAGTTGGGGTGAGAGAGTATCATTAAATTTTAGGGAGAATAAAAAGATGTTTTGGAAGGAGGTAAATAAAGTGCGCAAGGCAAGGGAACAATGGGAACTTCAGTGATGGGGGCTAATGGGGAGGTGATAACAAGTAGTGATGATGTGAGAAGGAAATGGAGTTAGTATTTTGAAGGTTTGTTGAATGTGTTTGATGATAGAGTGGCAGATATAGGGTGTTTCGGTCGAGGTGGTGTGCAAAGTGAGAGGGTTAGGGGAAATGATTTGGTAAACAGAGAAGAGGTAGTAAAAGCTTTGCGGAAGATGAAAGCCGGCAAGGCAGCGGGTTTGGATGGTACTGCAGTGGAATTTATTAAAAAAAAGGGTGTGACTGTATTGTTGACTGGTTGGTAAGGTTATTCAATGTATGTATGATTCATGGTGAGGTGCATGAGGATTGGCGGAATGCTTGCATAGTGCCATTGTACAAAGGCAAAGGGGACAAAGGTGAGTGCTCAAATTACAGAGTTAAAAGTTTGTTGAGTATTCCTGGGAAATTATATGGGAAGGTAATGACTGAGAGGGTGAAGGCATGTACAGAGCATCAGATTGGGGAAGAGCAGTGTAGTTTCAGAGGTGGTAGAGGATGTGTGGATCAGGTGTTTGCTTTGAAGAATGTATGTGGGAAATACTTAGAAAAGCAAATGGATTTGTATGTAGCATTTATGGATCTGGAGAAGGCATATGATAGAGTTGATAGAGATGCTCTGTGCAAGGTATTAAGAATATATGGTGTGGGAGCAAGTTGTTAGAAGCAGTGAAAAGTTTATCGAGG
>NC_092234.1:65650917-65653417 GCF_036320965.1 Panulirus ornatus
GGGGGTGGGGTGGGGGGTGGGGTGTGTGGTGGGGTGGGGGGGGGGTTTGTGGTTGGGGTGTGGTGGGGTGGTGGGGGTTGTGGGGGGGGGGGGGGTGTGGTTGTGTGGTGGGGGTTTGGGTTGTGTGGTGTTGGTGTGTGGGGTGGGGGGGTGGGGGGGGTGTGTGGTGGGGTTTGTGGGTTGTTTGGGTGGTGGGTGTTGTGTGTGGTGGTGTGTGTGGGGGGTGGTGGGTGGGGGGGGGGGTGTGGTGTTGGGTGGTTGTTGGTGTGTGTGTGTGTGTGGGGGGGTGTGGGTGGTGGTGGTGGGTGTTGGTGTGGGGTGGTGTGGTGTGGTTGGTGTTTGAGGGGTGGGGGGTGGGGGGTGTGTTGTGTGTGTGGTGTGTGTGTGTGTGGTGTGTGTGTGTGTGTTGGTGTGTGTGTTGGTGGTGTGTGGGTGGGGTGGTGTTGGTGTGTGTGTGGGGTGTGTGTGTGGTGTGTTTGTGGGGGGGTGGTGTGTGTGTGTGTGTGGTGGTGTGGGGGTGTGGGGTGGGGGGGTGTGGGTGGTGGTGGGGGTGTGTGTGGGGGTGGGTGTGGTGGTGTTGGTGTGGTGTGTTTGGGGTGTGGTGGGGGGGGGGAGGGGGGGGGGGTGGTGTGGGGTGGGGGGGGGGTGGGTGTTGGGGGTGGTGTGGTGTGTGGGTGGGGGGGTGGGGGTGGGGTTGGTGGGGGGGGGGGGGGGGGGGGGGGGGGGGGGGGGGGGGGGGGGGGGGGGGGGGGGGGGGGGGGGGGGGGGGGGGGGGGGGGGGGGGGGGGGGGGGGGGGGGGGGGGGGGGGGGGGGGGGGGGGGGGGGGGGGTGGGGGGGGTGGTGGGTGGGGGGGGGGGTGGGGTGGGGTGGGGGGGGGGGGGGGGGTGGGTTGGGGGGGTGGGGTGGGGGGTGGGGGGTGGGGGGGGGTGGGGGGTGGGGTGGGGTGGTGGTGGGGGTGGGGGGGGGTGGGGGGGGGGGGGGGGGGGGGGGGGGGGGGGGGGGGGTGGGGGGGGGGGGGGTGTGGGGGGTGTGTGGGGGGGGGGGTGTGGGGTGGGGGGTGGGGGGGGGGGTGGTGTGTGTGGGTGTGGTGGGTGGGTGTGGTGTGTGTGGTGTGGGTGTGTGGTGGGGGGGTGGTGTGTGGTGGGGTGGGGGGGGGGTGTGTGTGGGTGGGGGGGTTGTGTGTGGTGTGGTGTGTGTGTGTGTGTTGTTTGGGTGTGGGTGGTGGGTGGTGTGGGGTGGGGTGGGGGTGTGGTGTTGTGTGGTGTGGGTGGGTGGTGGTGTGGGGTGTGGGTGGGTGTGTGTGTGGTTGTGGGGTGTTGTTGTGTGGTGGTGGGTTGTGTGTGTGTGTGTTGGTTGTGTGTGTGTGTGTTGTGTGTGTGTGTGTGTGTGTGTGTGTGTGTGGGGGTGGTGTGTGGTGTGTGTGTGTGTGTGGTTTGTGGTGGGTGTGTGTGTGTTGGTGTGTGTGTGTTGTGGTTGTGTTGTGTGTTGTGTGTGTGTGTGTGTGTGTGTGGTGTGTGTGGTGTGGTGTGTGTGTGGTGTGTGTGTGTTGTGTGTGTTGTGGTGTGTGTGTGTGTGTGTGTGGTGTGTGTGTGTGTGTGTGGTGTGTGTGTGTGTGTGTAGTGGTGTGTGTGTGTGTGTGTGTGTGTGTGTGTGTGTGTGTGCTGGTGTGTGGTGTGCGTGTGTGTGGGTGTGTGTGGTGTGTGTGTGTGTGTGTGGTGGTGTTGTGTGTGTGGTGGGTGTGTGTGTGTGTGTGTGTTGTGTGGTGTGTGTGTGTGTGTGTGTGGTGTGGTGTGTGTGGTGTGTGTGTGTGTGTGTGTGTGGTGGTGTGTGGTTGTGTGGTGTGTGTGGTGTGTGTGTGGTGTGTGGTGTGTGTGTGGTGTGGTGTGTGTGTGTGGTGTGTGTGTGTGTGTGTGGTGTGTGGTGTGTAGTGTGTGTGGTGTGTGTGTGTGGTGGTGGTGTGAGTGTGTGGTGTGTGTGGTGTGTGTGGTGGTGTTGTGGTGTGTGGTGTGTGTGGTGTGTGTGTGTGGTGTGTGTGGTGTGGTGTGTGTTGTTGTGGTGTGTGGGTGTGTGTGGTGTGTGTGGTGTGTGGTGTGTGTGTGGTGTGTGTGTGTGTGTGGTGTGTGTGTGTGTGGTGTGTGTTTGTGGTGTGGTGTGTTGTGTGTGTGTGTGTGGTGTGTGGTGTGTGTGGTGTGTGTGTGGTGTGTGTGTGGTGTGTGTGGTGTGGTGTGTGTGGTGGTGTGTGGTGTGTGTGGTGTGATTGGTGTGTGTGTGGTGTGTGTGGTGTGTGTGTGTGTGTGTGGGTGTGTGTGTGTTGTGTTGTGTGTGTGTTGTGTGTGTTGTGTGTGGTTGGTTGGGTGTGTGGGTGTGTGTGTTGTGTGGTGTGTGTGTGAGTTGTGTGTTGTGTGTGTTGTGTGTGTGTGTGTGTGTGTGTGTGGTGTTGGTGTGGTTGTGTTGTGTGTGTGTTGTGTTGTTGTGTGTTGTGTTGTGTGTGGTGTGTGT
>NC_092234.1:65665917-65680917 GCF_036320965.1 Panulirus ornatus
AGTAAGGGGCAGGACCAAGCTAGCTCCAGTCCCTCCCATTTTCCAATCCTTCCTTAGCGAACCAATAAACTTATGCAGGTTCATGACTGGGTTACAATGAGCACAGAGGCTTAGTTTTTTTTTAAGAGATTGCGAATGACTTATACATAATGTGTCACAGAAAACGTTACCGATCACTGACATATTTCTGAACGTGTCTGACACAACACGTACAACAGCTGGGGGATTTTTCCTCCGCCACACATGAGAGGGGGAAGCATTCAAGGGGGGGATTTTGGTGCGTGGGGGGTGAGGGAGGTTAGGGGAGAAGGGATGGGGGTGAGGGGATTGGGGAAGGTTTGCCTCCTTCGAAGGGATGGGGGTGAGAGGGTTGGGGAAGGTTTGCCTCCTTCCCCTTTCAAGGAAGAGAAATGGTGACTCTTCCTTGATGGGGAGGAGGCGAGGGGACATAGCTGGTCGTGAATTTCTTAGTATACAATACCAGGAGCCCTTTGATGGGGGGCTCCTACAGCTGCATGTGTGCGCCGACAGCCTTGATGTCCCCAGCAGCTGGGGGAGACCTAGGTCCTAGCCAATCAACCACCCGACTGACAACAGCACATCAAAAGACGCACCGGAAATCAGCATGACCTTAATCAATGACTAATGCATAATGTTCCCCCCCTACATCCTACACCTTGTGCTTCAAGGTGTCCCCCTCCTACATCCTACACCTTGTGCTTCAAGGTGTCCCCCCTACATCCTACACCTTGTGCTTCAAGGTGTCCCCCTCCTACATCCTACACCTTGTGCTTCAAGGTGTCCCCCCTACATCCTACACCTTGTGCTTCAAGGTGTCCCCCCTACATCCTACACCTTGTGCTTCAAGGTGTCCCCCCCTACAACCTACACCTTGTCCTTCAAGGTATCCCCCCTACATCCTACACCTTGTGCTTCAAGGTGTCCCCCTCCTACATCCTACACCTTGTGCTTCAAGGTATCCCCCCCTACATCCTACACCTTGTGCTTCAAGCTGTCCCCCACTACATCCTACACCTTGTGCTTCAAGGTGTCCCCCCCTACATCCTACACCTTGTGCTTCAAGGTGTCCCCCACTACATCCTACACCTTGTGCTTCAAGATGTCCCCCCCTACATCCTACACCTTGTGCTTCAAGGTGTCCCCCACTACATCCTACACCTTGTGCTTCAAGGTGTCCCCCCCTACATCCTACACCTTGTGCTTCAAGGTGTCCCCCCCCTACATCCTACACCTTGTGCTTCAAGGTGTCCCCCCCCACTACATCCTGCACCTTGTGCTTCAAGGGATAAGATCAATATTTTGAAGGGGAGGGAGGGAGGGGGGAGGGGAACGGCTGTTTAGAGGGGAGGAAACGTTTTAGTTTTGAGGGGGGAGGGAAGGAATGTATTGGTTTTGAGGGGAAGGGGTAAGGGATATGGTGCTTTTGAGGGAAAGGCTAATGTGGTATTTTTGAGGAGGTGAGGGATATGGTACTTTTGAAGGGGTCTGTGGCGCTTTTGAAGAGGATGGGGGATATGGCGCTTGGGAGGGTGAGGGGGAGGGGGATGGGGATGTAGTACTTTTGATGGAAGTGGAATATGGCACTTCAGAGGGGGAGGGGGATGTGGTGCTTTTGAAGGGGAGAGGGATATGGCAATTTGGAGGGATAGGGGGATATGGTGCTTTTGAGGGGGAGGGAGATGTGGTGCTTTTGAGGGGGAGGGGGATGTGGTGCTTTTGAGGGGGAGGGGGATGTGGTGCTTTTGAGGGGGAGGGGGATGTGGTGCTTTTGAGGGGGAGGGGGATGTGGTGCTTTTGAGGGGGAGGGGGATGTGGTGCTTTTGAGGGGGAGGGGGATGGGGATGTAGTACTTTTGATGGAAGGGGAATATGGCACTTCAGAGGGGGAGGGGGATGGGGATGTAGTACTTTTGATGGAAGGGGAATATGGCACTTCAGAGGGGGAGGGGGATGTGGTGCTTTTGAAGGGGAGAGGGATATGGCAATTTGGAGGGATAGGGGGATATGGTGCTTTTGAGGGGGAGGGGGATGGGGATGTAGTACTTTTGATGGAAGGGGAATATGGCACTTCAGAGGGGGAGGGGGATGGGGATGTAGTACTTTTGATGGAAGGGGAATATGGCACTTCAGAGGGGGAGGGGGATGGGGATGTAGTACTTTTGATGGAAGGGGAATATGGCACTTCAGAGGGGGAGGGGGATGTGGTGCTTTTGAAGGGGAGAGGGATATGGCAATTTGGAGGGATAGGGGGATATGGTGCTTTTGAAGGGGAGAGGGATATGGCAATTTGGAGGGATAGGGGGATATGGTGCTTTTGAGGGGGAGGGGGATGGGGATGTAGTACTTTTGATGGAAGGGGAATATGGCACTTCAGAGGGGGAGGGGGATGGGGATGTAGTACTTTTGATGGAAGGGGAATATGGCACTTCAGAGGGGGAGGGGGATGGGGATGTAGTACTTTTGATGGAAGGGGAATATGGCACTTCAGAGGGGGAGGGGGATGGGGATGTAGTACTTTTGATGGAAGGGGAATATGGCACTTCAGAGGGGGAGGGGGATGGGGATGTAGTACTTTTGATGGAAGGGGAATATGGCACTTCAGAGGGGGAGGGGGATGTGGTGCTTTTGAGGGGGAGGGGGATGGGGATGTAGTACTTTTGATGGAAGGGGAATATGGCACTTCAGAGGGGGAGGGGGATGGGGATGTAGTACTTTTGATGGAAGGGGAATATGGCACTTCAGAGGGGGAGGGGGATGGGGATGTAGTACTTTTGATGGAAGGGGAATATGGCACTTCAGAGGGGGAGGGGGATGGGGATGTAGTACTTTTGATGGAAGGGGAATATGGCACTTCAGAGGGGGAGGGGGATGGGGATGTAGTACTTTTGATGGAAGGGGAATATGGCACTTCAGAGGGGGAGGGGGATGGGGATGTAGTACTTTTGATGGAAGGGGAATATGGCACTTCAGAGGGGGAGGGGGATGGGGATGTAGTACTTTTGATGGAAGGGGAATATGGCACTTCAGAGGGGGAGGGGGATGGGGATGTAGTACTTTTGATGGAAGGGGAATATGGCACTTCAGAGGGGGAGGGGGATGGGGATGTAGTACTTTTGATGGAAGGGGAATATGGCACTTCAGAGGGGGAGGGGGATGTGGTGCTTTTGAAGGGGAGAGGGATATGGCAATTTGGAGGGATAGGGGGATATGGTGCTTTTGAGGGGGAGGGGGATGTGGTGCTTTTGAAGGGGAGAGGGATATGGCAATTTGGAGGGATAGGGGGATATGGTGCTTTTGAGGGGGAGGGGGATGTGGTGCTTTTGAAGGGGAGAGGGATATGGCAATTTGGAGGGATAGGGGGATATGGTGCTTTTGAGGGGGAGGGGGATGGGGATGTAGTACTTTTGATGGAAGGGGAATATGGCACTTCAGAGGGGGAGGGGGATGGGGATGTAGTACTTTTGATGGAAGGGGAATATGGCACTTCAGAGGGGGAGGGGGATGGGGATGTAGTACTTTTGATGGAAGGGGAATATGGCACTTCAGAGGGGGAGGGGGATGGGGATGTAGTACTTTTGATGGAAGGGGAATATGGCACTTCAGAGGGGGAGGGGGATGGGGATGTAGTACTTTTGATGGAAGGGGAATATGGCACTTCAGAGGGGGAGGGGGATGGGGATGTAGTACTTTTGATGGAAGGGGAATATGGCACTTCAGAGGGGGAGGGGGATGGGGATGTAGTACTTTTGATGGAAGGGGAATATGGCACTTCAGAGGGGGAGGGGGATGGGGATGTAGTACTTTTGATGGAAGGGGAATATGGCACTTCAGAGGGGGAGGGGGATGGGGATGTAGTACTTTTGATGGAAGGGGAATATGGCACTTCAGAGGGGGAGGGGGATGGGGATGTAGTACTTTTGATGGAAGGGGAATATGGCACTTCAGAGGGGGAGGGGGATGGGGATGTAGTACTTTTGATGGAAGGGGAATATGGCACTTCAGAGGGGGAGGGGGATGGGGATGTAGTACTTTTGATGGAAGGGGAATATGGCACTTCAGAGGGGGAGGGGGATGGGGATGTAGTACTTTTGATGGAAGGGGAATATGGCACTTCAGAGGGGGAGGGGGATGGGGATGTAGTACTTTTGATGGAAGGGGAATATGGCACTTCAGAGGGGGAGGGGGATGGGGATGTAGTACTTTTGATGGAAGGGGAATATGGCACTTCAGAGGGGGAGGGGGATGTGGTGCTTTTGAAGGGGAGAGGGATATGGCAATTTGGAGGGATAGGGGGATATGGTGCTTTTGAAGGGGAGAGGGATATGGCAATTTGGAGGGATAGGGGGATATGGTGCTTTTGAAGGGGAGAGGGATATGGCAATTTGGAGGGATAGGGGGATATGGTGCTTTTGAGGGGGAGGGGGATGGGGATGTAGTACTTTTGATGGAAGGGGAATATGGCACTTCAGAGGGGGAGGGGGATGGGGATGTAGTACTTTTGATGGAAGGGGAATATGGCACTTCAGAGGGGGAGGGGGATGGGGATGTAGTACTTTTGATGGAAGGGGAATATGGCACTTCAGAGGGGGAGGGGGATGGGGATGTAGTACTTTTGATGGAAGGGGAATATGGCACTTCAGAGGGGGAGGGGGATGGGGATGTAGTACTTTTGATGGAAGGGGAATATGGCACTTCAGAGGGGGAGGGGGATGGGGATGTAGTACTTTTGATGGAAGGGGAATATGGCACTTCAGAGGGGGAGGGGGATGGGGATGTAGTACTTTTGATGGAAGGGGAATATGGCACTTCAGAGGGGGAGGGGGATGTGGTGCTTTTGAAGGGGAGAGGGATATGGCAATTTGGAGGGATAGGGGGATATGGTGCTTTTGAGGGGGAGGGGGATGGGGATGTAGTACTTTTGATGGAAGGGGAATATGGCACTTCAGAGGGGGAGGGGGATGGGGATGTAGTACTTTTGATGGAAGGGGAATATGGCACTTCAGAGGGGGAGGGGGATGGGGATGTAGTACTTTTGATGGAAGGGGAATATGGCACTTCAGAGGGGGAGGGGGATGGGGATGTAGTACTTTTGATGGAAGGGGAATATGGCACTTCAGAGGGGGAGGGGGATGTGGTGCTTTTGAGGGGGAGGGGGATGGGGATGTAGTACTTTTGATGGAAGGGGAATATGGCACTTCAGAGGGGGAGGGGGATGGGGATGTAGTACTTTTGATGGAAGGGGAATATGGCACTTCAGAGGGGGAGGGGGATGGGGATGTAGTACTTTTGATGGAAGGGGAATATGGCACTTCAGAGGGGGAGGGGGATGGGGATGTAGTACTTTTGATGGAAGGGGAATATGGCACTTCAGAGGGGGAGGGGGATGGGGATGTAGTACTTTTGATGGAAGGGGAATATGGCACTTCAGAGGGGGAGGGGGATGGGGATGTAGTACTTTTGATGGAAGGGGAATATGGCACTTCAGAGGGGGAGGGGGATGTGGTGCTTTTGAGGGGGAGGGGGATGGGGATGTAGTACTTTTGATGGAAGGGGAATATGGCACTTCAGAGGGGGAGGGGGATGGGGATGTAGTACTTTTGATGGAAGGGGAATATGGCACTTCAGAGGGGGAGGGGGATGTGGTGCTTTTGAGGGGGAGGGGGATGGGGATGTAGTACTTTTGATGGAAGGGGAATATGGCACTTCAGAGGGGGAGGGGGATGGGGATGTAGTACTTTTGATGGAAGGGGAATATGGCACTTCAGAGGGGGAGGGGGATGGGGATGTAGTACTTTTGATGGAAGGGGAATATGGCACTTCAGAGGGGGAGGGGGATGGGGATGTAGTACTTTTGATGGAAGGGGAATATGGCACTTCAGAGGGGGAGGGGGATGTGGTGCTTTTGAGGGGGAGGGGGATGGGGATGTAGTACTTTTGATGGAAGGGGAATATGGCACTTCAGAGGGGGAGGGGGATGGGGATGTAGTACTTTTGATGGAAGGGGAATATGGCACTTCAGAGGGGGAGGGGGATGGGGATGTAGTACTTTTGATGGAAGGGGAATATGGCACTTCAGAGGGGGAGGGGGATGGGGATGTAGTACTTTTGATGGAAGGGGAATATGGCACTTCAGAGGGGGAGGGGGATGGGGATGTAGTACTTTTGATGGAAGGGGAATATGGCACTTCAGAGGGGGAGGGGGATGGGGATGTAGTACTTTTGATGGAAGGGGAATATGGCACTTCAGAGGGGGAGGGGGATGGGGATGTAGTACTTTTGATGGAAGGGGAATATGGCACTTCAGAGGGGGAGGGGGATGGGGATGTAGTACTTTTGATGGAAGGGGAATATGGCACTTCAGAGGGGGAGGGGGATGTGGTGCTTTTGAGGGGGAGGGGGATGGGGATGTAGTACTTTTGATGGAAGGGGAATATGGCACTTCAGAGGGGGAGGGGGATGGGGATGTAGTACTTTTGATGGAAGGGGAATATGGCACTTCAGAGGGGGAGGGGGATGTGGTGCTTTTGAAGGGGAGAGGGATATGGCAATTTGGAGGGATAGGGGGATATGGTGCTTTTGAGGGGGAGGGGGATGGGGATGTAGTACTTTTGATGGAAGGGGAATATGGCACTTCAGAGGGGGAGGGGGATGGGGATGTAGTACTTTTGATGGAAGGGGAATATGGCACTTCAGAGGGGGAGGGGGATGGGGATGTAGTACTTTTGATGGAAGGGGAATATGGCACTTCAGAGGGGGAGGGGGATGGGGATGTAGTACTTTTGATGGAAGGGGAATATGGCACTTCAGAGGGGGAGGGGGATGGGGATGTAGTACTTTTGATGGAAGGGGAATATGGCACTTCAGAGGGGGAGGGGGATGTGGTGCTTTTGAAGGGGAGAGGGATATGGCAATTTGGAGGGATAGGGGGATATGGTGCTTTTGAGGGGGAGGGGGATGGGGATGTAGTACTTTTGATGGAAGGGGAATATGGCACTTCAGAGGGGGAGGGGGATGTGGTGCTTTTGAAGGGGAGAGGGATATGGCAATTTGGAGGGATAGGGGGATATGGTGCTTTTGAGGGGGAGGGGGATGGGGATGTAGTACTTTTGATGGAAGGGGAATATGGCACTTCAGAGGGGGAGGGGGATGGGGATGTAGTACTTTTGATGGAAGGGGAATATGGCACTTCAGAGGGGGAGGGGGATGGGGATGTAGTACTTTTGATGGAAGGGGAATATGGCACTTCAGAGAGCAACGCCTCTCAGTGGAGCCGATTCACATAAAACTGGTCAACCAAACAGGACTTTGTTTTCTCATCAAGGATGAAGTGCAACTTTTCTACGTTATTTCCGATGCAAATTACGAATTCTTTAGTCCGTTTCAGTACAGCACGTCTCATTTTCTTTCTACAGATACATACTTTTTCAGTTCAACGGCAGCTACGTGATGCATGGGCGAAGGTAAAAGGATCAGATCTGTACCAGTTCAAACTTTTTATCGCAAAAATTCAGTATTACCACGTAGAAGGTATAGAATGATACTGTCCACAAGGACAAGCTAAAAACGTGAGTTTTTAACCTTCTATGGCGATCTTCACAAGCTAAAAGCGCTGTGCTTTGGGTCTCGTATGGTGTTCTGACTCAGGTTCGTACCCAGCAGTAATCTGCGAGCATTCCTTCATTCCAGAAACCCTGGCTGGTATCGATGCTCCATCGCGTCTTATGTCCTGATGGAAGCACTCTCCTTCTTCGTCACACTCAGCTCCAAGGTGCTCCGCAAACACATCCAGCTGTGGACGGTATAAATGCACTTTGAGCGACATCCTACATCCCCAAAGCAGCATAGGATTTCCGAAGTCTTTTCACGCCGACTTCAAAATCCGGAGATCTTATGTTTCCCTAGAAATTTTCACACAGCCAACCGAAAGAGTTCCAGGCCTCCAGCTGCAAGTCATCAAGATGTGTGGTGCTGAAATTGAGGTCTTTCAGGAGTTCCTCTAACTGCGGACCGACGAAGATGCCTTCTTGCAACTTGGCCTCAGAGATCTTCGGAAATGTTTCCACCACATACTCGAATCCTTTCGAGTTTCTCTTGGCAAGTGTTATCACAAATTGCTTTATGAGACCAAACTTTATGTAAAGCGGGGAAGAACATCTTGTGGATCAACCAGAGGCTTGATCCTGGACACACGAAATTCCTGGCTCATATGATCGTTGAGGCCAGTCCGACTCCATATAATGCCTGGAAGTTGCCTGACTATCCTAGAGACAAAAAATAAGCAGCATTTCGTGACACCTGACTGCATTCCCATCAGCTTGCCGATCACTTTCAAGCCCCCCCAAATTTTCCAGTAGTAATCTATATATTTTAGGACATCTAGGAGTGGCTGCATGTTCTCATAAGACTTTCATGAGCACTCAATGTCCTACAGGAACGGAGTGTTTCTTGTTCCCACTGTGGAGCAGCATCGCTTTCAGATTTCTCTTAAAGGATCAATGAACAAGCGCCTTTGAGAGGGATCATGTTCTTGGGTTGAGCAGTGGAATAATGCGTCCAGTTGTTGCAAAAAAAACAGAGTGGCCAATCCACGGAAAAATGAGAAGTGAGAGTCTGGCTCCTTTTCCTGGCATAAGTTATGCCAGCGTCCATCTTGAAAAGTCATTTTTTTCTTTTAAACGAGATGCAAAATGTTCAGCTTTATCACTCGGCAGTGCCAGATCTCTCATGAAAAGTAGACGTGATGCAAGGGAATGGATCGCATTTTCGAAATCAGTGTCCAAAACTACAACAAGTGCATCACAAACCATGTGCGATGAAAATCAGTTGTTGACCAGTTAATCAGCCTCACTAAATCCTAATATTTTCTTACTTCTCTGCTTCAAAAAATCTCACTTATTTTTCCTTTCTATTTTAACTGACCAAGTCCACACGACTTTATATATTACATTAACTGAACCTTTGATTCTGTCCTGAAACTCTATTTCACTGAAATAGCTAAACATGTCTGTAAAAGAACTGGGATTCGGTTCAGGTCTCTTGAAGCTGTGCTGAGGGTGGAACCCTCCCTGTGTGGGGCACAGGTCACACACCTCTCTTCCTGGCGACTCTACTTCTGCCGTCCTTCTTTACAAACTTTAGACCAATGGAATTCGGCTTCTCAACCCTCCTACTTCTTATCTTCAATCCCTTTCTCTTCACCTCAATAATGCTTACCTCTCTCTCTCTCTCTCTCTCTCTCTCTCTCTCTCTCTCTCTCTCTCTCTCTCTCTCTCTCTCTCTCCTACAGCTATTACTTCGATATTGCTCTCTAGAGCTGGCAGTGTGACTACCTGCTCTCCTGGACAGGCCTCTCAGACCCCGACAGGCAGACTGCATCCACGAACAAGGGAACCTAAACAGACGACGAAGGTTATCTGATACGTGACTGATGGGTCACAGCGGAGGAAGCCCTCGATCTGAATTTTATCGAAAAGGAAATTGGCTTCAGGAATATATGTGTGTGAGAGACTTGGAAGTCAACATCGTTCCTATCCAGTCCCACAGTCCCACCTTATGGGACAGTAAAGGAGACAAATGTCAGCTAAGATGAATGAGAAATGCATCGAATTTCAGTGATAAAGAAATTTTCAGGAAACTGGTCACTTTCTATATAAGACCAAAAACTAGAATATGCTTCTCAAGTTTGATCAACTCGCCTAAGGAAGCATAAAGAACAGAAGGACAACAAAGATGGTATCATAATTAAGATAACTGAGTTACAGAGAAAGTCCTGAGGGCTTAAATGTGCTTACAATAGAAGAGAGAAGACTCAGGGGTGAACTGATCATAACCTTCAAGTTTCTAAACCAGCTTGATGACGGAAACGGTGAACAGATCTTCACGAGATGCAAGAAAAGAACAGAATATAACATGAAATAACTTGCTCGAAGGGATGGCAAGGAGCGCAATACAAGACTGGTGGATGAATGGCATAAAGTAAGTAAGAAATCTGTGAACACAGACAACATGCGTAAACTTAAAAGAGTTGTATGACGGTAAAGAATGTTCAAGAGATGGGGCCCCACGACTCCCTCCCCGTACAGCACAAGTAAGTATTTACACACACACACACACACACACACACACACACACACACATTAGGTATTTATTCTTACCAAAAAATAACAGCTAACACATGAATATTCACGTTGCATATTCATGTACAACGAGAGCCTGCGTGTGTCGACGATATATTTTTCAGTTTTTTTGCAGCTTGACTTCATGCTTTTGTAAGACCGACACTGTTGACAAAATTCAACAAAAACCGTTAAGAAAAAAAAGGAAAAAAAAAAAAATAACACCGTCGTGGTGTAGTAGTTAGCGTTACTGACCATTAAGCATTCACGGGCCGCTGGGGAAGATCTTGTGCCAGTCGCTTCTACAGTCAAACCAGCTGGACATCCTTCCCTAAGAGGTTGATCGATAAATGGGGTCCCTAACACTTAGGAAATTATATATATATATATATATATATATATTTTTTTTTTTTTTTTTTTTTATACTTTGTCGCCGTCTCCCGCGTTTGCGAGGTAGCGCAAGGAAACAGACGAAAGAAATGGCCCAACCCCCCCCCCCCCCATACACATGTACATACACACGTCCACACACGCAAATATACATACCTACACAGCTTTCCATGGTTTACCCCAGACGCTTCACATGCCTTGCTTCAATCCACTGACAGCACGTCAACCCCTGTATACCACATGACTCCAATTTACTCTATTTCTTGCCCTCCTTTCACCCTCCTGCATGTTCAGGCCCCGATCACACAAAATCTTTTTCACTCCATCTTTCCACCTCCAATTTGGTCTCCCTCTTCTCCTCGTTCCCTCCACCTCCGACACATATATCCTCTTGGTCAATCTCTCCTCACTCATTCTCTCCATGTGCCCAAACCATTTCAAAACACCCTCTTCTGCTCTCTCAACCACGCTCTTTTTATTTCCACACATCTCTCTTACCCTTACGTTACTTACTCGATCAAACCACCTCACACCACACATTGTCCTCAAACATCTCATTTCCAGCACATCCATCCTCCTGCGCACATCTCTATCCATAGCCCACGCCTCGCAACCATACAACATTGTTGGAACCACTATTCCCTCAAACATACCCATTTTTGCTTTCCGAGATAGTGTTCTCGACTTCCACACATTTTTCAAGGCTCCCAAAATTTTCGCCCCCTCCCCCACCCTATGATCCACTTCCGCTTCCATGGTTCCATCCGCTGACAGATCCACTCCCAGATATCTAAAACACTTCACTTCCTCCAGTTTTTCTCCATTCAAACTCACCTCCCAATTGACTTGACCCTCACCCCTACTGTACCTAATAACCTTGCTCTTATTCACATTTACTCTCAACTTTCTTCTTCCACACACTTTACCAAACTCAGTCACCAGCTTCTGCAGTTTCTCACATGGATCAGCCACCAGCGCTGTATCATCAGCGAACAACAACTGACTCACTTCCCAAGCTCTCTCATCCCCAACAGACTTCATACTTGCCCCTCTTTCCAGGACTCTTGCATTTACCTCCCTTACAAACCCCAACCATAAACAAATTAAACAACCATGGAGACATCACACACCCCTGCCGCAAACCTACATTCACTGAGAACCAATCACTTTCCTCTCTTCCTACACGTACACATGCCTTACATCCTCGATAAAAACTTTTCACTGCTTCTAACAACTTGCCTCCCACACCATATATTCTTAATACCTTCCACAGAGCATCTCTATCAACTCTATCATATGCCTTCTCCAGATCCATAAATGCTACATACAAATCCATTTGCTTTTCTAAGTATTTCTCACATACATTCTTCAAAGCAAACACCTGATCCACACATCCTCTACCACTTCTGAAACCGCACTGCTCTTCCCCAATCTGATGCTCTGTACATGCCTTCACCCTCTCAATCAATACCCTCCCATATAATTTACCAGGAATACTCAACAAACTTATACCTCTGTAATTTGAGCACTCACTCTTATCCCCTTTGCCTTTGTACAATGGCACTATGCACGCATTCCGCCAATCCTCAGGCACCTCACCATGAGTCATACATACATTAAATAACCTTACCAACCAGTCAACAATACAGTCACCCCCTTTCTTAATAAATTCCACTGCAATACCATCCAAACCTGCTGCCTTGCCGGCTTTCATCTTCCGCAAAGCTTTTACTACCTCTTCTCTGTTTACCAAATCATTTTCCCTAACCCTCTCACTTTGCACACCACCTCGACCAAAACACCCTATATCTGCCACTCTGTCATCAGACACATTCAACAAACCTTCAAAATACTCATTCCATCTCCTTCTCACATCACCGCTACTTGTTATCACCTCCCCATTTACGCCCTTCACTGAAGTTCCCATTTGCTCCCTTGTCTTACGCACCCTATTTACCTCCTTCCAGAACATCTTTTTATTTTCCCTAAAATTTACTGATAGTCTCTCACCCCAACTCTCATTTGCCCTTTTTTTCACCTCTTGCACCTTTCTCTTGACCTCCTGTCTCTTTCTTTTATACTTCTCCCACTCAATTGCATTTTTTCCCTGCAAAAATCGTCCAAATGCCTCTCTCTTCTCTTTCACTAATACTCTTACTTCTTCATCCCACCACTCACTACCCTTTCTAAACAGCCCACCTCCCACTCTTCTCATGCCACAAGCATCTTTTGCGCAATCCATCACTGATTCCCTAAATACATCCCATTCCTCCCCCACTCCCCTTACTTCCATTGTTCTCACCTTTTTCCATTCTGTACACAGTCTCTCCTGGTACTTCCACACACAGGTCTCCTTCCCAAGCTCACTTACTCTCACCACCTTCTTCACCCCAACATTCACTCCTCTTTTCTGAAAACCCATACTAATCTTCACCTTAGCCTCCACAAGATAATGATCAGACATCCCTCCAGTTGCACCTCTCAGCACATTAACATCCAAAAGTCTCTCTTTCGCACGCCTGTCAATTAACACGTAATCCAATAACGCTCTCTGGCCATCTCTCCTACTTACATAAGTATACTTATGTATATCTCGCTTTTTAAACCAGGTATTCCCAATCATCAGTCCTTTTTCAGCACATAAATCTACAAGCTCTTCACCATTTCCATTTACAACACTGAACACCCCATGCATACCAATTATTCCCTCAACTGCCACATTACTCACCTTTGCATTCAAATCACCCATCACTATAACCCGGTCTCGTGCATCAAAACCGCTAACACACTCATTTAGCTGCTCCCAAAACACTTGCCTCTCATGATCTTTCTTCTCATGCCCAGGTGCATATGCACCAATAATCACCCACCTCTCTCCATCAACTTTCAATTTTACCCATATTAATCGAGAATTTACTTTCTTACATTCTATCACATACTCCCACAACTCCTGTTTCAGGAGTATTGCTACTCCTTCCCTTGCTCTTGTCCTCTCACTAACCCCTGACTTCACTCCCCAGACATTTCCAAACCACTCTTCCCCTTTACCCTTGAGCTTCGTTTCACTCAGAGCCAAAACATCCAGGTTCCTTTCCTCAAACATACTACCTATCTCTCCTTTTTTCACATCTTGGTTACATCCACACACATTTAGGCACCCCACTCTGAGCCTTCGAGGAGGATGATCACTCCCCGCGTGACTCCTTCTTCTGTTTCCCATTTTAGAAAGTTAATACAAGGAGGGGAGGATTTCTGGCCCCCCGCGCCCGTCCCCTCTATATATATATATATATATATATATATATATATATATATATATATATATATATATATATATATATCCCTGGGGATAGGGGAGAAAGAATACTTTCCACGCATTCCTCACGTGTCGTAGAAGGCGACTAAAGGGGACGGGAGCGGGAGGCCAGAAACCCTCCCCTCCTTGTATTTTAACTTTCTAAAAGGGAAAACAGAAGAAGGAGTCACGCGAGGAGTGCTCATCCTCCTCGAAGGCTCAGATTGGGGTGTCTAAATGTGTGTGGATGTAACCAAGATGAGAAAAAAGGAGAAATAGGTAGTATGTTTGAGGAAAGCAACCTGGATGTTTTGGCTCTGAGTGAAACGAAGCTCAAGGGTAAAGGGGAAGAGTAGTTTGGGAATGTCTTGGGAGTAAAGTCAGGGGTTAGTGAGAGGACAAGAGCAAGGGAAGGAGTAGCAGTACTCCTGAATCAGGAGTTGTGGGAGTATGTGATAGAGTGTAAGAAAGTAAATTCTAGACTGATATGGGTAAAACTGAAAGTTCATGGACAGAGGTGGGTGATTATTGGTGCATATGCACCTGGGCATGAGAAGAAAGATCATGAGAGGCAAGTGTTTTGGGAGCAGCTGAATGAGTGTGTTAGTGGTTTTGATGCACAAGACCGGGTTATAGTGATGGGTGATTTGAATGCAAAGGTGAGTAATGTGGTAGTTGAGGGAATGATTGGTATACATGGAGTGTTCAGTGTTGTAAATGGAAATGGTGAAGAGCTTGTAGATTTATGTGCTGAAAAAGGACTGGTGATTGGGAATACCTGGTTTAAAAAGAGAGATATACATAAGTATATGTATGTAAGTAGGAGAGATGGCCAGAGAGCGTTATTGGATTACGTGTTAATTGATAGACGCACGAAAGAGAGACTTTTGGATGTTAATGTGCTGAGAGGTGCAACTGGAGGGATGTCTGATCATTATCTTGTGGAGGCGAAGGTGAAGATTTGTGGGGGTTTTCAGAAAAGAAGAGAGAATGTTGGGGTGAAGAGAGTGGTGAGAGTAAGTGAGCTTGAGAAGGAGACTTGTGTGAGGAAGTACCAGGAGAGACTGAGTACAGAATGGAAAAAGGTGAGAACAAAGGAGGTAAGCGGAGTGGGGGAGGAATGGGATGTATTTAGGGAAGCAGTGATGGCTTGCGCAAAAGATGCTCATGGCATGAGAAG
>NC_092234.1:65685917-65700917 GCF_036320965.1 Panulirus ornatus
CCATGGACGACCATGAACATGCCACATCACACCGTACGGAGACCATGGACGACCATGAACCTGCCACATCACACCTTACGGAGACCATGGATGACCATGAACCTGCCACATCACACCGTACGGAGACCATGGACGACCATGAACATGCCTCACCACACCTTACGGAGACCATGCACGACCATGAACCGACCACACCACACCTTACGGAGACCATGCACGACCATGAACCTACCACACCACACCGTACGGAGACCATGCACGACCATGAACCTGCCACACCACACCGTACGGAGACCATGCGCCACCATTAATGGGCAACAACAGGATACTCTCAGACACATCACTTCGAACCAGTTACACCAAGAGGAACTCTATACATCCTCGATAGACTTACCAAAACTAAACCACAAGCTGTGCTCTTGACCATATCGGACCATCGAATCGAAGACCACACTAGAACAACCCTGGCTGCCCTAAGCCATACTGGAGCTATGTGTGCCTAAGATCGCCTCATGACCAGTGAAACGAGTCTATCAGACCAGTGCGTCGGTCTTTCCATGGTTGGTCATCCCAACTTTCCCCCATGATCGCGCCCTCGGAGGCTGCTGTGCTGTTGTGACTGTTGCTTGTAATCATGTGAAAATATAGCCGCACTGAGTAGCATCATCCATACATACAAATGTATAACTCCACACACACACACACACACACACACACACACACACACACACACACATACATTTTTACATTTTATTTTTACTCGTACAGAGAAAGCGGGAATACTTAGCTAGGATGAAATTTGCTATGAAGCAAGGCTAGCAAGTAAGGGTCACCAGACATAATGGATAGTTAGATAGACAGATAGATAGATAGATAGATAGAGAGAGAGAGAGAGAGAGAGAGAGAGAGAGAGAGAGAGAGAGAGAGAGAGAGAGAGAGAGAGAGAGCACTCCAGAAAATCAACCATTAAAAAAAAATATAAAAACGTACCATACGCTTGGCCTGAACACACTTCAGTTTTCAATGTCCAACTATCCATTCCCCTGTCCCACCTCTCCTTTCTTCCCACTAACCATCCTATAAATAAAAGATCATCACCAGGGAGTAAGAATCCTTGATGGCCAGCCATGTGTACACTAACCTTAGTTCACATACTGACAGAAGAGGTTGTAATAACAGAGATATTTAGCATCATTTCCCAAAGATGAGATATCTCAATTATTCTGATACTATGTAATCGTCACACTAAAATCTGCTGTGGTTGTAAACAACGGGTTGCCTTTAAGAACCAGCAGCAGACTTCAGTCCAATGACACAGCTCAGTGAGGTGCACATGTGGCCTCTATTCACTATACACCATGAATAAATGGACTTGGAATAATGCTTCATACTCTGAAATTCTTCCAGTCATACGATCACAAAAAAGAGATGTCGTACTTTCAATTATGCATGTGTGAGTATGATATGTAAGTTCAAGAAAGCGAAAAGTTTGTCGTAGTAGAGTGCATGTTTGTAGGCAGCATGGGGGACTGTGTGAGCCAGACGCCAAGGTCTGCAAGGAGAGAGTTACAGGAGCATCTCATTACTACATCACTACATAATACACGTCCTCATGCAAGTCTTCTCATGAAGCTTTCGTAACATCTTGCATGTTAATATTATTCACATTTCACGTGCAGAAAAAATCTCAATTGCAGAAGATGGCACAGTAAAATGTAAAACTTTTTAAGGATCCCAATAAACAGGGTTGATGGCTACATATTCCACCTGTTGTCTAGTTTCCAACTAAAATCAATTATATTTTATTTATAAATCAATTCTCACACTATTTTACAGTGCATGATGGCCTGTAATTTACTCCCAGTGTTAGTTTCATGTCACCACTACTGAAATATGGAAAAGGTTGCTTAACTAACAAATTCACCTAATTGAACTTAGGTGACCAGCTCAAGTGCCACTAACTCTTCCCCAACATACAATTGTCAGCATAATTTCGACCTCTGGTGATTTAATGACCTATTTCCACTTCTGTAAATAAACTAAAAAACCTTAAGATGAAATATGGCAATAAGCGAAATGAAAAAAAAAGTTATACTGTACATCCCAGACAACTTAAGGCGAGACTAACTTATCAGTTACAAGGATTAACACCCTTACATTCAAGGTAACGCAGGTGGATGTAGTAGACTTTTGCCGCGAGACGAGTCGGGAGTAAAAAAAAAAAAAAAAAAAGTGAACAGCTCAAGGAATGTGGCGGTGACTTATATTCTATCAAGAAATTCATTTTCTTTCTAAAATACTGATCTCCCTGGCACGTACTACGTCCACAGCCACGTCCCTCACATCCTCTTAAGTTTAAGGCAAAAGGTTTTACTGAAACTCGTCAACTGAAGGAATATCAAAGCTTGAAAGAAATGTACTTGTCGGTCACGACTGACTCCACCCACTTGGTGGTGTGACACACTGAGAGCCAATCATCGCCCAGACTCATCATGACGTCACATAACATTTAAGCCGGTTATTTCACCTCTAAAATGAACCTACACAGAACTGACGGATTTTCTTTTTCCAGGATAACTGTACCATATCCTACTCTCCAAACCAAGAGACGATTTCTTTCCCCAGTACGATGCCCGCCGCCATGTCCTTCCCACGAACATTCAAATATCCCTTGTGAACCCTGTGATTTACGCTTACGTCATTCTCCTATACGCCACAAAGTGGTTGATGGTATTAATTACTACGCCTGGGTAATAAGTGTACTTTAATGGTGAAGTTTGCAATAACAGGATAGGCTATGACAAGATATTAAGAAGCGTATGATTGAAAGGTGGAGCTAACACGTGGTCGGTGACTGGTCTGCCGCGCTGCCAAACGTAAGAACAATTGGCCACTGGCGGGTGAGTTACGGTACAGCCTTATATCAAATGGCCGTGTGCACTCCCACTCATTACTTCCTTCTTACGAAAGTTCATGCAACATTCACTTCAGTTGATAACTAGAAAGACATTGAAAAAAAAAATATCTTCATAACTTCCTATGTGGAATCTCGTCTAATTAAACATTTCTTCGTAGCTAACGCGTCGCTACATAACCGGGTCGACCCAGCTACCGCTACACTTGTAATTCAGTCGTGTGGCTACACCGTTCTTTCAACACTCACAAATAAAGCAAGGGATAACGCAATACCGAGACGTGATTAAACCTCTGAATCGCAACTCAGAATCGCGGATAATTTCGTACACAACGTATTGCTCGCAGGCAACGTTCACCGTCATCATCGCCAGCCAGACTCCGTCATAGCAGAGGTCTGGTGGCCGTCCCGCTGCCAACTCTACTGACGCAGGAAATAACTAGCAATCACTCCAACTCTACTGACGCAGTAAATAACTAGCAATCACTCCAACTCTACTGACGCAGTAAATAACTGGCAATCCAACTATACTGACGCAATAAATAACTAGCAATCACTCCAACTATACTGACGCAATAAATAGCTAGCAATCACTCCAACTCTACTGACGCAGTAAATAACTAGCAATCACTCCAACTCTACTGACGCAGTAAATAACTAGCAATCACTCCAACTCTACTGACGCAGTAAATAACTAGCAATCACTCCAACTCTACTGACGCAGTAAATAACTAGCAATCACTCCAACTCTACTGACGCAGTAAATAACTAGCAATCACTCCAACTATACTGACGCAGTAAATAACTGGCAATCCAACTATACTGACGCAATAAATAACTAGCAATCACTCCAACTATACTGACGCAATAAATAGCTAGCAATCACTCCAACTCTACTGACGCAGTAAATAACTAGCAATCACTCCAACTATACTGACGCAGTAAATAACTAGCAATCACTCCAACTATACTGACGCAGTAAATAACTAGCAATCACTCCAACTATACTGACGCAGTAAATAGCTAGCAATCACTCCAACTCTACTGACGCAGTAAATAACTAGCAATCACTCCAACTCTACTGACGCAGTAAATAACTAGCAATCACTCCAACTCTACTGACGCAGTAAATAACTAGCAATCACTCCAACTCTACTGACGCAGTAAATAACTAGCAATCACTCCAACTCTACTGACGCAGCAAATAACTAGCAATCACTCCAACTATACTGACGCAGTAAATAACTGGCAATCCAACTATACTGACGCAATAAATAACTAGCAATCACTCCAACTATACTGACGCAATAAATAGCTAGCAATCACTCCAACTCTACTGACGCAGTAAATAACTAGCAATCACTCCAACTATACTGACGCAGTAAATAACTAGCAATCACTCCAACTATACTGACGCAGTAAATAACTAGCAATCACTCCAACTATACTATAACCCACAACTTGAGGCTCAAGTTACTCTCCCATGATTAAGATGTATATTTCTCCTACTCTCCACTGTCAATCTTACCACGACCACATATGTTCACAAACGACCCCTGCCCTCATTTGAACAGATTAGGAATTGAGGTTATTAATTCGCTGTCCCTCCAGCAGATAACCTCGTCGTGGACAGCCAGCTAGGTCGTCTGTTATCTGCCTCCTCTATGTAGCCCCAAGTACAAGAACGTTTCATTTCCTTCCTGCTAGACCGAGAAATCGAGTCATCATGAACATGACAACACTGGCTGGAGGGCAAACTTCTCGCACCACATACCAGCAGGATCGCTGAGACGCACAACTCGACTGTCGCAGAAGTGTCGTATCTCCCCTGATGTGCAGCCAAATGTCCCTAAACACATCTCTCGAGTCGCTGGTATTTTCTATAAACTCACTATTTTCAGGATTATTCATGACGAAGATTTCAGATGATCCAGTATTTCGGGAGCATGATATGGCTATAGATAATTCAGGGAATGAAATCGTCATCAGTCTGAAACGTTTTAAGTTAGCGGGTTGGAAATTGAAGATTTTGATTTTGCAAGATGGCTGTCTATCTAACTCTATATGACCGGCACGAATCTTCCAAAAGCATAATTCATGACGTCAGAGGATCGTACGAGGTAATGAAAACGCGCTGCCAACATCACCTGACACATATGAGTCGGTTCGTCATGTGTGTGTGTGTGTGTGTGTGTGTGGCAATATTGCGCCATCCTCAAGGCCTGCCAACCAGGCTCGCCCCACCTCCAACTACGAATGCCAACGTGCCACTTTAAAAAACCTGTCATCCATGCCAAACATCACGTCAAAATCTGTGTGTGTGTGTGTGTGTGTGTGTGTGTGTGTGTGTGTGTGAATCAATAAAGGTAGGCATATAAATCTTAAATGTACAATCAAAAGATTAGTTTTCGATGCTGTAATGCAGTAGGCCTATACATGAACACGATATCAATAACTTGTAAGATAATTGGATGCTTATCAAAGGTGGTTTAAGGAAAAGGTAGTGTCCAAGAGAAAACGGGGATAATAAAACAGTTCTTATCGTTGACAGAGAAAACGGGGAATTTAGATTTCTTATAGTTTGCACGAAGACGCAGGGTTAACTAAAGGAATTGCCATATATCTTACATCTATCTCCTGATTTTCGAATTCTTTCCTCTTTTTTTTTTTTTTCTTTGCGTGCATAATCATGCACGCGAGAAGAACCAACGGACCAGTCATTTCATTTTCGTCAACGTAAACAACCATGATGCACTCACTACCTCATCATATACAACAACATGCTGAGCTGCGGGCTCACGCTTGAAGCCCGGGCCACACTGCCACGCAGGTGTTCCCCGCGTGGTGTGAATGAAACAAAACACATGAAATGTGTTTACTATGATCAAGGTTATCATGATGAATTCAGACCTCGATACTTAAGAAAATATTTAATAAACACACACACACACACTTGTATGTTCCATGAAGGTGCGCGCTCATATGCACTTTATTCGTATATATGTATATATATATATATATATATATATATATATATATATATATATATATATATATATATATATATATATATCCCTGGGGATAGGGAAGAAATAATACTTCCCACGCATTCCTCACGTGTCGTAAAAGGCGACTAAAGGGGACGGGAGCGGGGGGCTGGAAACCCTCCCCTCCTTGTATTTTAACTTTCTAAAAGGGGAAACAGAAGGAGTCACGCGGGGAGCGCTCATCCTCCTCGGAGGCTCAGATTGGGATGTCTAAATGTGTGTGGATGTAACCAAGATGAGAAAAAAAAAGGAGAGAAAGGTAGTATGTTTGAGGAAAAGAACCTGGATGTTTAGGCTCTGAGTGAAACGAAGCTCAAGGGTAAAGGGGAAGAGTGGTTTGGGAATGTCTTGGGAGTAAAGTCAGGAGTTAGTGAGAGGACAAGAGCAAGGGAAGGAGTAGCACTACTCCTGAAACAGGAGTGGTGGGAGTATGTGATAGAGTGTAAAACTGAAAGTGGATGGAGATGGGTGATTATTTGTGCATATGGACCTGGGCATGAGAAGAAAGATCATGAGAGGCAAGTGTTTTGGGAGCAGATGAGTGTGTTAGTAGTTTTGATGCACGAGACCGGGTTATAGTGATGGGTGATTTGAATGCAAAGGTGTGTAAAGTGGCAATTGAGGGAATAATTGGTGTACATGGGGTGTTCAGTGTTGTAAATGGAATTGGTGAAGAGCTTGTAGATTTATGTGCTGAAAAAGGACTTGTGGTTGGGAATACCTGGTTCAAAAAGAGAGATATACATAAGTATACGTATGTAAGTAGGAGAGATGGCCAGAGAGCGTTATTGGATTACGTGTTAATTGATAGGCGCGCGAAAGAGAGACTTTTGGATGTTAATGTGCTGAGAGGTGTAACTGGTGGGATGTCTGATCATTATCTTGTTGAGGCGAAGGTGAAGATTTTTAGAGGTTTTCAGAAAAGAAGGGAGAATGTTGGGGGTGAAGAGAGTGGTGAGAGTAAGTGAGCTTGGGAAGGAGACTTGTGTGAGGAAGAACCAGGAGAGACTGAGTACAGAATGGAAAAAGGTGAGAACAAAGGATGTAAGAGGAGTGGGGGAGGAATGGGATGCATTTGGGGAAGCAGTGATGGCTTGCGCAAAAGATGTTTGTGGCATGAGAAGCGTGGGAGATGGGCAGATTAGAAAGGGTAGCGAGTGGTGGGAGACTGATTAGGAAGTTGGATTAACCGGCAGGAATGATAAAGAGACTTCCTCGATGATCATATCATCTTAGTAGGAAGGCACTAAGGACGCATGTCAGAAAAGCCTTTTCGAAATTGGTTACAGTCAGGAGTGGCGTGCCCCAGGGTTCTGTCCTGGGGCCGTTACTCTTCTTGATCTATGTAAATGACCTACCAAAAGGGAAGTACTTCTACTTTAATGTGTTTACATGTAACATATAAGTCGAGTCCTTTAATGTGTTTACGGATAACGTAAAAGTGATGATGAAAGTGAAAAAAAGAGTAGGATTGCACAGCATTCACAAGCAGAATTCCAGTGGCGATCCGTTCATAAACCAACTGCATCCCTTCAGTATCCTCAACTGAAGGATACTGAAGGGATGCAGTTGGAATTCTAGTTCACAGCTAACCAACCAATCAACCAACCGACTAGAATTCCAAACCAACCCTGTAACAGCCACACTCACCAGGCATTACTTTCCGCATTCCAACACTGCACTGAAGAACCACTTACAGTACATAACATGAACTCTTCTTTGACTATCCTGATAACACTTCACCTAACTTATCTTACCCGCGCACCTACAATATATGGGAAACTGGCCTGCATTCGCACAGTACCTAAAATCCAGTCTTCAAAACTTCATTTTTGAGTCTCCCATCCCTATATCATGCCACATCATCAACATTACTATCCTCGCTAATAAAAAACACATACCACAAGGACATAGAAAAAATATAACCTAAACCTCTCGCCACAAACTGTAGACTTTATAAAGCAAAGAAACACACACAAAACACTCGCCGTCAGAGCAGACCACAGAATAGACTAAATCTTAAAGCAATACCATCACCATCCACAATCTCTGGCAAACAAACAGCCCACTGGCACACTCTCCTTGACTCTATGGTCCATAAAACCAACAGCAACTAACTCTGGAGTATATATGGACGATCCACACATCCCACACTATTCCAGCTCCTACTCACGAGAAAAAGCTAAAACAAACAACAACATTCCATTTCTCAAAGAACACGTAAACATATTCATGACACGCTGCTGGAATAATAAGATACATTCGCCACACAGTTATGAAACCACAACACAAGTCCCACATTCACTGGAGTGCTCACACACCCTTCACTGACATTCAACGTGCCATTAAGGCTCTTAAGCATTCCCATACAACTGAACCTAATAACATATCCAACTTCCGTACGAAACATTTCAGCCTAAAAGTGATCTGGGCGCTCCTGGCTATACAACAAAATCCTAAACACTTGGAAACTTGCCAACGTAGTACACACCTTAAAATCCCTTAGCCCTCTGACTCCCATTCTCCCTACCCTCCTATATCTCTAACGTCATCAGTATTCAAACTCCTTAAAAAAAAAAACAAAAGTTCACAACAGAATGAGGCAAGTTGCCCCTTTCTCCCCTTCCCAGCATGGCTGTAGACCCGGTCGCTCTACTACAGCTCAGCACACGGATCTCACTCGACACATCCTAGATGGCTTCATCCAACTACAATATACCCCTCTCACACCGCACTAGTGACAATGGATACCAATAAAGCATTTGATACAGCTCCACAACACTTCGTCACACAAAAGACACTCGAGACAAGCCTCAGTAAAGAAAAGAAAGAAAGGAAAGGTCAACGAATTCCATAGCTGACCGACATGACAGCCATCCACAATAGCTTCACTTCTAAAGCGTTTAAACAACTCTACACTGAGTTCCTCATGAAGAAGTTCTTTCTCTGTCGCTCTTTAAGTGTCTTTGTAAATGAACTCCCAACACGACTTTACTAACACATCACAACACACAAGAGACAAGCAACAATACATTACACAGTAAGACCACTGGCTTACTAGCTACAGAATGTCTACATCCCTGATTAAATCCACCGTAACCCTCTTCACCCCAGAGAGACACGGATCCAGCCTTCACCCTTTCATAACCCTGAATAGTCAATCACCTGTAATCAATAGCACTCAAACCACAATAGACATCACGTACGCCACATATGACATTCTCTCCCCAAACCAAAGGCCATAAACAACCTGAATGCCCTTAGGACACTTGGTTGGTACCAGTCGTCGAATGCCCTTAGGACACTTGGCTGGTACCAGTCGTCGAATGCCCTTAGGACACTTGACTGGTACCAGTCGTCGACTGTTAAGAATTCATCCGCTCTACCTTAAACTGTGATTCCCCCATCCGGTCATACACCCTGTCGAAGGAAACAGAACAAAATTGCAAACCACACACGACATGACCCTCAGAACTATCACCAGCTGCCTCGCAACGAAATACACTCATCACCTGTACAAAGAAAGACACTGTCAGTGCAATTCCACTTCAATACACCCGACACCCTGATCTCTGCAACAGCCTTGGACCCCTCCTACCCAAACCACACCAGAACCAACCACCAAACCTCAGCCAAGAAAAAAAACCCTGCTTCATAGTTAGCCAATCCCTGCATACAGATCCCCATTCCCCCTAACAAACGTGACATTTACTAAGCACATACACACAGAAATGACTCAACATACACTAAACAACCGCCCTAACAACTCAGTCTTAAATTCCATCCCACCAGGAAGACAACCATCTGAAACTACGCTCCCAAGGCATGTGAGAGTTGCACTTTCTTTTCTCTGCAACCCTACGTATCACAGATTCAATATGTTACAGGACCCATCACGTCCAGGATATAACTTTCATACTGAAGACATAACTTTTACTCCCTAACTGTCCTCCACTCACCTCACACAGAGAAACACACAACACCATACTTCTTGACCTGCGGTTCCACTCAGTGGACTTGGTCAGCTCTCTGTGCGCTGAGGGAGCTGCATAGAAGGGTTTTCTGAGGCACGAAAGACACACAGACACGCACGCACACACACACACACACACACACACACACACACATACACACACACACAAACAATATATATATATATATATATATATATATATATATATATATTATATTCATTTATTATGATCACCGTTTCCCGCATATACGAGGAGGCCCCTCCCACTTCCAAGCTTCGTTTACCCTCACCATTTGCTCTTCTACACTTAATCTCTCCTGGTATTTCCTCTCAAGTCTCTTTTCCAAGACCACATTCTTTCACCACCTTCTTATCACCCATAACGTTTCCTCTTTTCAAAAACCTCTACAAATCCTTACCCTCGCCTCCACAAGGTAATGATCGAACATCTCACCAGCTGCCCCTCTCAGCACACACATCTAAAAGTCTCTTTTTCACGCCTATTAATTAGTATTTATATATATATATATATATATATATATATATATATATATATATATATATATATATATATATATATATATATAGCAAAAATGGGTATGTTTGAAGGAATAGTGGTTCCAACAATGTTGTATGGTTGCGAGGCGTGGGCTATGGATAGAGTTGTGCGCAGGAGGATGGATGTGCTGGAAATGAGATGTTTGAGGACAATGTGTGGTGTGAGGTGGTTTGAACAAGTAAGTAACGTAAGGGTAAGAGAGATGTGTGGAAATAAAAAGAGCGTGGTTGAGAGAGCAGAAGAGGGTGTTTTGAAATGGTTCGGGCACATGGAGAGAATGAGTGAGGAAAGATTGACCAAGAGAATATATGTGTCGGAGGTGGAGGGAACGAGGAGAAGAGGGAGACCAAATTGGAGGTGGAAAGATGGAGTGAAAAAGATTTTGTGTGATCGGGGCCTGAACATGCAGGAGGGTGTAAGGAGGGCAAGGAATAGAGTGAATTGGAGTGATGTGGTATACCGGGGTTGACGTGCTGTCAGTGGATTGAATCAAGGCATGTGAAGCGTCTGGGGTAAACCATGGAAAGCTGTGTAGGTATGTATATTTGCGTGTGTGGACGTATGTATATACATATGTATGGGGGTGGGTTGGGCCATTTCTTTCGTCTGTTTCCTTGCGCTACCTCGCAAACGCGGGAGACAGCGACAAAAAAAAAAAAATATATATATATATATATATATATATAAATATATATATATATATATATATATATATATATATATATATATATATATATATATATATATATATATATATATATATTTTTTTTTTTTTTTTTTCTTTTTTTTTTTTTTGCCGCTGTCTCCCGCGTTTGCGAGGTAGCGCAAGGAAACAGACGAAAGAAATGGCCCAACCCACCCCCATACACATGTATATACATACGTCCACACACGCAAATATACATACCTACACAGCTTTCCATGGTTTACCCCAGACGCTTCACATGCCCTGATTCAATCCACTGACAGCACGTCAACCCCGGTATACCACATCGATCCAATTCACTCTATTCCTTGCCCTCCTTTCACCCTCCTGCATGTTCAGGCCCCAATCACACAAAATCTTTTTCACTCCATCTTTCCACCTCCAATTTGGTCTCCCACTTCTCCTCGTTCCCTCCACCTCTGACACATTTATCCTCTTGGTCAATCTTTCCTCACTCATTCTCTCCATGTGCCCAAACCATTTCAAAACACCCTCTTCTGCTCTCTCAACCACGCTCTTTTTATTTCCACACTTCTCTCTTACCCTTACGTTACTTACTCGATCAAACCACCTCACACCACACATTGTCCTCAAACATCTCATTTCCAGCACATCCATCCTCCTGCGCACAACTCTATCCATAGCCCACGCCTCGCAACCATACAACATTGTTGGAACCACTATTCCTTCAAACATACCCATTTTTGCTTACCGAGATAATGCCTTCATAAATGCAAAAACACCACTAGGAAAAGTAAACATGAGAATTGTGAGCACTTTCATGTATTACCACATCGTCATGGGCTAGTTACACAAAGAAAATTGATACAATAGTTTACGTCCACAGAACCAGAGGAAACATGGAATAGGGTCATGGCATCTTGTAGTTAGTGAGAGGCGAGGTTGGTACAAGGGTCTGCGTGACACGCCCTCTATCTGACCTTGACCTCACACCTCCTTTGTGTCCGGTTTTACGTGAGTGAGGTCAACCGGGAGATGTCAGGTCAACAGGGACCTCCGTGGTGGAACGGTTAGCGTTCCTGACCGTGACGCATTCACGGGCCGCTCAGGGTCGAGCCAAGAGGTTTGAAATCTGGTTGCAGCAGTCGGTCCACAGTCTATCCAGCTCTTCATCCACCCTTAAGGCTTGGTCGATAAAATGGGTACCTGGCTTAGGCTAGGGTATACGTCTATATAGCGTTAATGATGGGCTCGATAAAGGCTTCAGCTGCCCGTGCCGTCAGATATAAATAAAAATGACAGGTAGAGAGAGTGGGTCACGCAGAAGCCTTGTGCCAACCACGCCTCTCACCAATGACAAGGTTACATGACCCCATTCAATGTTCCCTCAATTCTGTAAAACATAATCTCTATTGTATATATTTTCTCACTCTGTAAACCGTCCTCTGAAGATGTGGTAATACACGAAAGCGCTCAGGATTCTCGTGTTTCCTTTTCCTAGTGTCACAGTGGTGCGTGTGATCGAGTATGCGCTGATAACCACAAGGAAAATGAATCACGATAAGTTCCCAAGTGCACTTTCGTGTAATGACCACATCATCAGGGGAGATACAAGAATGAGATACAAGACTTAAAACAGTCAGCATATATACAAAACAGAGTTGGAGATAAGACGCCGTTGGTACGCAAGCGTTTCCGGTTGGTGGTGTTTGGATCTGGCAAGATGTCTGTCTTAACATCTTATGAAGCGGACAGGCACTGTGGCAGACACGAACACCACCAACCAGAAACACTCCCAGAACCTTCGCCCCCTTCCCCACCCTGTGACTCACTTCTGCTTCTATGGATCCATCCGCTGCTAAATCCACTCCCAGATATCCAATATATATATATATATATATATATATATATATATATATATATATATATATATATATATATATATATATCTGGGGATAGGGGAGAAAGAATAATTCCCACGCGTTTTCTGCGTGTCGTAGAAGGCAACTAAAAGGGGAGGGAGCGGGGGGACTGGTAATCCTCCCCTCTCGTTTTCAATTTTCCAAAAGAAGGAACAGAGAAGGGGGCCAAGTGAGGATATTCCCTCTAAGGCTCAGGCCTCTGTTCTTAACGCTACCTCGCTAATGCGGAATATATATATATATATATATATATATATATATATATATATATATATATATATATATATATATATATATAGGGTGTTTGGGTCGAAGTGGTGTGCAAAGTGAGAGGGTTGGGGAAAATGATTTGGTAAACAGAGAAGAGGTAGTAAAAACTTTGCGGAAGATGAAAGCCGGCAAGGCAGCAGGTTTGGATGGTATTGCAGTGGAATTTATTAAAAAAGGGGGTGACTGTATTGTTGACTGGTTGGTAAGGTTATTTAATATATGTATGACTCATGGTGAGGTGCCTGAGGATTGGCGGAATGCGTGCATAGTGCCATTATACAAAGGCAAAGGGGATAAGAGTGAGTGCTCAAATTACAGAGGTATAAGTTTGTTGAGTATTCCTGGTAAATTATATGGGAGGGTATTGATTGAGAGGGTGAAGGCATGTACAGAGCATCAGATTGGGGAAGAGCAGTGTGGTTTCAGAAGTGGTAGAGGATGTGTGGATCAGGTGTTTGCTTTGAAGAATGTATGTGAGAAATACTTAGAAAAGCAAATGGATTTGTATGTAGCACTTATGGATCTGGAGAAGGCATATGATAGAGTTGATAGAGATGCTCTGTGGAAGGTATTAAGAATATATGGTGTGGGAGGCAAGTTGTTAGAAGCAGTGAAAAGTTTTTATCGAGGATGTAAGGCATGTGTACGTGTAGGAAGAGAGGAAAGTGATTGGTTCTCAGTGAATGTAGGTTTGCGGCAGGGGTGTGTGATGTCTCCATGGTTGTTTAATTTGTTTATGGATGGGGTTGTTAGGGAAGTAAATGCAAGAGTCTTGGAAAGAGGGGCAAGTATGAAGTCTGTTGGGGATGAGAGAGCTTGGGAAGTGAGTCAGTTGTTGTTCGCTGATGATACAGCGCTGATGGCGGATTCATGTGAGAAACTGCAGAAGCTGGTGACGGAGTTTGGTAAAGTGTGTGGAAGAAGAAAGTTAAGAGTAAATGTGAATAAGAGCAAGGTTATTAGGTACAGTAGGGTTGAGGGTCAAGTCAATTGGGAGGTGAGTTTGAATGGAGAAAAACTGGAGGAAGTGAAGTGTTTTAGATATCTGGGAGTGGATTTGTCAGCGGATGGAACCATGGAAGAGGAAGTGGATCATAGGGTGGGGGAGGGGGCGAAAATTTTGGGAGCCTTGAAAAATGTGTGGAAGTCGAGAACATTATCCCGGAAAGCAAAAATGGGTATGTTTGAAGGAATAGTGGTTCCAACAATGTTGTATGGTTGCGAGGCGTGGGCTATGGATAGAGTTGTGCGCAGGAGGATGGATGTGCTGGAAATGAGATGTTTGAGGACAATGTGTGGTGTGAGGTGGTTTGATCGAGTAAGTAACGTAAGGGTAAGAGAGATGTGTGGAAATAAAAAGAGCGTGGTTGAGAGAGCAGAAGAGGGTGTTTTGAAATGGTTTGGGCACATGGAGAGAATGAGTGAGGAAAGATTAACCAAGAGGATATATGTGTCGGAGGTGGAGGGAACGAGGAGAAGAGGGAGACCAAATTGGAGGTGGAAAGATGGAGTGAAAAGGATTTTGTGTGATCGGGGCCTGAACATGCAGGAGGGTGAAAGGAGGGCAAGGAATAGAGTGAATTGGAGCGATGTGGTATACAGGGGTTGACGTGCTGTCAGTGGATTGAATCAAGGCATGTGAAGCGTC
>NC_092234.1:65705917-65725917 GCF_036320965.1 Panulirus ornatus
CATTCACTGTATCTTGGAAACCCCATATTACGGAAATAGCGAAGTCTGCCTGGAAGTCCTGTTTAGATGTCGAAACTTCTTTTCTTCTGAACAGTTGTTCCGGTTATGCAAAGAATTGATTCGTCCTTGTATGGAGTACTGCTCTCACATCTGGGGTGGTTCTGGTTCTGTATCCTTACTTGACAGAGTCGAAAGCTGTCCGTTTATAAACTGTCCTAATGCCGCAATGTTGGTTCACTTTCCCTCTTCTGTAGGTATTATTATGATTTTTGTTCCCGACAGCTGCTTGTGTACCCTTAGCACTAGGAAGACCCTGCAATACTCGGCAAACTGCTGCGTCACATGATTAGTGTGGCCATCAACAACTCAAGGGTGGGCCGTTTTCAAAGCCGCTTCTTTTCCTATACTCCAGAAGCTCCGGAACTCTACCTTCTCATGTCTCTCCCAAAAACTAAGACCCGCCACATTTGAAAAGGTTTTTCACATTGTACAAAATTCGTAAATACATTCTCTTATGTGTTCTCCCTTTCATTAACCTTCCTTAAGTAAACACAATCGGGTTATTGTGACGGACGAGAAAGAGCCAAGAGTTTTATCAACTCAAGAACAAAACATCTGCATGTTTCACGGACGAGCCAAACAATTTGTGAACAATAGACTGAGACGTGAACATTACCATCAGCAAAAATATTTTCCTCCCTGCGGCAAATGTTCCTAAACAAACAAAGCAAAAGCGTGTGTTAAAGTCCCAAGATTAAATCAGATTTGAAGATAATTTCAGAAACGTTACAACACGACCTTTAAAGTAGGAAAATAAACGTGAAACGGGGTTGACACCACTTACTGCTGTGGTTGTTAACTTTTGTTTTTGTAAGAGGATACCTCACTCTAACTATATACGTAGAACTTGTGGCTCACATTTGAGAGAAATTCTATCCATGTTTGTACACTGTGGGGGCTATATAAATATACATATAGGAAACCAAACTGAAATACTATAAATAGTCTATAATGACAGTGTAAATATACTGAACCGCTGAAGAGAACCATCTACTACCATGGTTAATCAGACGAGGTCGTATACTGAACCTATAACAACCCCTCATGACCAACACTAGGCCAAGGTTCACTCGTCGGGAACCAGTGACGTGCAGCAAAGTTAGCGGGACACAACAGTGCTTAAGACACAGGAAGAGCTGTTCTGGCGGGAAGGTGTCTGGCATCATAAGGATGAAAACCATAAGCCATATCCTGGCCGTTATTCAGTGACGTCAGTTCAGCTCACAGTGTCAACACAATGATGGTTAGATAGCCAGCCATACATGATGCCTCACACTCGTCCTAAATATCACATTTGCAATGTAATGAAGTTTACTGAAGTTACTTTGTATATATGACTTTAATGATAGATAAGAGGGTCTACGAAGGCCAAATGTGGTATGCTAGTTCACTAGGTGGCCATAGCGACATGAATAGCCTTTAGTACATCATATTGAACTTGAATGGCATTCCGTCGTTCCTGCAACACAGAATCTTCAATACAGACAGACGGAAGATTGGAGGACGCATCCAAGACCACAGCGAGAAAGAATGGAATTAGTTTGCTTGCGGTAAAACATATATAAACAACGCCCTAAACACAGATGTCCTTTATAATAACACCAACATGGGACGGACAGGTCCAGAACTCATGATGTTTAACAATGGTCGACTGACTGCTCTGCGATTTAATCCATAGTCAATACAGGCCGTCAGATGTCCCAGCTAAACATATACTAACTAGGGAAAAAAAAATCTTCCGACATTTTCTCCAGGAATTATAATTCGTCCTAAAACACCCTGTCCTCACTATGTACGTGGTCACCTTGGGTCACATCAGGCCATACCACCACAACCACACACTCCCGTCACTCCAGCCCGGCTGGGGCAACCAACACACACTTCGTTCGCGCCATGAACGACACAGTGATCGCTGACGTCAAACTCCCGCTTCGTCAACTCGACAATATCCATAGTTCAAACACGAATGAAGACACCGGAAAATAATATATATATATATAATACCAGGAAACATTAGACAAGAAAGCAAACCACTTCACAAGGAAATGGATGGTAGAGAGTACAGAACAGACCTTCTCTGGTTCAACTTTGGGATCAAGCGTTGGAATTATGATTTCAATACTCTTTGTGTACATTACAGATAAAATGTTTCATCATATGTTGAATTTCATATCCGGTGAAAACAGCTGAGAGTTACGTGTACTAATAATACAACTGGCTGGCTGTGTTTGTACCACGAAAATTTACATACGACGAAAATATGGAGATCATTTAAAGAACATGGGACAGAAATGATCTTTAAAACACAATACTGGATAACATCACATAACATGATACTGGATAACATCATCACATAACATGATACTGGATAACATCATCACATAACATGATACTGGATAACATCATCACACGACATGATACTGGATAACATCATCACACAACATGATACTGGATAACATCATCACACAACATGATACTGGATAACATCATCACACAACACAATACTGGATAACATCATCACACAAAATGATACTGGATAACATCATCACACAACATGATACTGGATAACATCATCACACAACACAATACTGGATAACATCATCACACATAAAACTGGATAACAACATCACATAACATGATACTGGATAACATCATAACATAACATGATACTGGACAACATCATCACACGACATGATACTGGATAACATCATCACACGACATGATACTGGATAACATCATCACACAACATGATACTGGATAACATCATCACACGACATGATACTGGATAACATCATCACACAACATGATACTGGATAACATCATCACACGACATGATACTGGATAACATCATCACACAACATGATACTGGATAACATCATAACATAACATGATACTGGATAACATCATCACACGACATGACACTGGATAACATCATCACACGACATGATACTGGATAACATCATCACACAACATGATACTGGATAACATCATCACACAACACAATACTGGATAACATCATCACACATAAAACTGGATAACAACATCACATAACATGATACTGGATAACATCATAACATAACATGATACTGGATAACATCATCACACGACATGATACTGGATAACATCATCACACGACATGATACTGGATAACATCATCACACAACATGATACTGGATAACATCATCACACGACATGATACTGGATAACATCATCACACAACATGATACTGGATAACATCATCACACAACATGATACTGGATAACATCATCACACAACATGATACTGGATAACATCATCACACAACATGATACTGGATAACATCATCACACAACATGATACTGGATAACATCATCACATAACATGATACTGGATAACATCATCACACAACATGATGCTGGATAACATCATCACATAACATGATACTGGATAACATCATCACATAACATGATACTGGATAACATCATCACACAACATGATGTTGTAAACACCATTACATAACAAGATGCTTTATAACATCATCACATAACAAAATACTGGATAACATCATCACACAACATGATACTCGATAACATCATCACACAACTTGATACTGGAGAACATCATCACACAACATAATACTGGATAACATCATCACATAACATGATACTGGATAACATCATCACACAACATGATACTGGATAACATCATCACATGGCATGATACTAGATAACATCATCACACAACACAATACTGGATAACATCATTACACAACACAATACTGGATAACATCATCACACAACATGATACTGGATAACATCATCACATGGCATGATACTGGATAACATCATCACACAACATGATACTGGATAACATCATCACACAACATGATACTGGATAACATTATCACACAACACAATACTGGATAACATCATCACATACCATGATAATGGATAACATCATCACATAACATGATACTGGATAACATCATCACACAACACAATACTGGATAACATCATCACATACCATGATACTGGATAACATCGTCACAAAACATGATACTGGATAACATCATCACACAACACAATACTGGATAACATCATTACACAACACAATACTGGATAACATCATCACACAACATGATGCTGGATAACATCATCACATGGCATGATACTGGATAACATCATCACATGGCATGATACTGGATAACATCATCACACAACATGATACTGGATAACATCTTCACACAACATGATACTGGATAACATCATCACATGGCATGATACTGGATAACATCATCACACAACACAATACTGGATAACATCATCACATACCATGATACTGGATAACATCGTCACAAAACATGATACTGGATAACATCATCACACAACACAATACTGGATAACATCATTACACAACACAATACTGGATAACATCATCACACAACATGATACTGGATAACATCATCACATGGCATGATACTGGATAACATCATCACACAACATGATACTGGATAACATCATCACACAACATGATACTGGATAACATCATCACATGGCATGATACTAGATAACATCATCACACAACACAATACTGGATAACATCATCACATACCATGATACTGGATAACATCGTCACAAAACATGATACTGGATAACATCATCACACAACACAATACTGGATAACATCATTACACAACACAATACTGGATAACATCATCACACATGATACTGGATAACATCATCACATGGCATGATACTGGATAACATCATCACACAACATGATACTGGATAACATCATCACACAACATGATACTGGATAACATCATCACACAACACAATACTGGATAACATCATCACATACCATGATAATGAATAACATCATCACATAACATGATACTGGATAACATCATCACACAACACAATACTGGATAACATCATCACATACCATGATACTGGATAACATCATCACATGGCATGATACTGGATAACATCATCACACAACACAATACTGGATAACATCATTACACAACACAATACTGGATAACATCATCACACAACATGATACTGGATAACATCATCACACAACATGATACTGGATAACATCATCACACAACATGATACTGGATAACATCATCACACAACATGATACTGGATAACATCATCACATGGCATGATACTGGATAACATCATCACACAACACAATACTGGATAACATCATCACATGGCATGATACTGGATAACATCATCACACAACACAATACTGGATAACATCATCACATACCATGATACTGGATAACATCGTCACAAAACATGATACTGGATAACATCATCACACAACACAATACTGGATAACATCATCACACGACATGATACTGGATAACATCATCACACAACACAATACTGGATAACATCATTACACAACACAATACTGGATAACATCATCACACAACATGATACTGGATAACATCATCACATGGCATGATACTGGATAACGTCATCACACAACATGATACTGGATAACATCATCACACAACACAATACTGGATAACATCATCACACAACATGATACTGGATAACATCATCACACAACAAGATACAACCACAACCACAACATAACCAACGGTGAAGACGCGTCTAACACAGGTCAGTTTGGGTCACGTCCTGTCTTGCACGAACGGTCGACATCCGTACGAAGTGAAGTGAAACTCTGGAACTTATGACAATCGCCCAGGATGGCCTTTCTCCTGAGACGAATCATAATATCTGATGTAATTTCCAGGTGAGATATTGTGTTACGTCTTCATCGTAGTCTGACAAGTGTTTCAGTGTTTAACCTAAACATACGAAACCTCGGAACTTAGTTCATATTTTCTCTATAGTTTTAATAACATTTATTATTGTCTAGATATACAGAGGACTGACAGGCCCATCACCGGGGCAAAACTGGAGGTACGTATCAAGTGTACAGGTAAGTGATGTGGGAGGTGAAGGATACATGAATACATGATACATACCTACAGGCGAGTGAGTAGTACTGACCGCAACACAGGTAACACATTAGGTGTAATACGAAACTACTTTGAATTATTCCTTAAGGATAAGATCGAATGTTAGTGACCAGCTTGCAGAAACCTATCATAATTTAACATTCAATTTTGCCGACTGGCTCCAGCAAGGGCCACATGTGTGGTAGGATAATCTTCAACACCTGAACAAGGGGTTGAAGATCTCTCGACGGCTGCTTCTATAACATGACGTTGACCAAAGTGATCAAATCCATTTTTTGGAGTTAAAATCGAGAAAAAAGAAAGTACAATCTACGTCGTCCCTCACATGCTACAAACCACGGTTGCTGCTGACATACATACCAGTGAGTAACTGTCAGTGCGAGCTGACACCAACACAAACCACAAATAAACCTACCCTTAACACTGGCTTGGCTCACAGACGACAGTAAATATACATGAAATAATTAATATATATATATATATATATATATATATATATATATATATATATATATATATATATATATATATATATTGGAAAGGATCACAATTTTGCGCGTGATCAAGTATATTCCTATGAGTACACGGGGAAAATGAAACACGTTAAGTTCCCAAGTGCACTTTCGTGTAATAATCACATCATCAGGGGAGACACAAGAGAGAAATATAACAGTCAGTTGATATACAACGATGATGTGATGTGATTATTACACGAAAGTACACTTAGAAACTTATCGTGTTTCATTTTCCCCATGGACTTATAGGAGAATATATATATATATATATATATATATATATATATATATATATATATATATATATATATATATATATATATATATATAAACTAGTACTGCTCGTCTAAAAGCAGAGAAAATTTTCCACGTTGCAAGGTGTATACTACAGTGTAGTGGTCGATGGTAAACATTCTTCCCATGGAGGCTTTATGAAACGAACAAATTTTATGATAAATCCTCAGTGAAAATACAGCTGCTTCTATGGACGTTCATATATGAAAATGAGGACCATTATATGAGAGTAGCGCTTGGGTCGGCTCAACGTTACTCTTCTTAAGCAAATATTTTCTCTGTATTTCTATGATATACCTATGATCAAGCTGGCTAATGAAGTTCATTTTCTCCCAGAGTGGAGCACTCTCGTGGCCGCTAGAGTCCCTGGGGCAGAGCAGCATGACACACGGTCCAGGAGCCTGACTCTCCCACCGAAATAGATGGGCGTCTGGCCACTGCAAACCTGGGCGGCCATGTGGTACATGTATCAGCGTGCATGTGTCATGTGCACGACGGTAAGCAAATGCAAACAAATACATGGCTTAAGAGATATTCATTACAGAGTCCTTAAATACACCAAATGTATCATGAAAATCAAGTACCATGAAATATGCAAATGATTGCGTGTTCATGCATACATGGCACTAGAGATGCATGGCAGGAAAGTTTGCTCGTGGACTGTCAAAGGGTGATTTATATCGTGCCACACACACAAGTTTGACGAGGAAGCTGGATTTACAGGAAGACATAGAGTGGGTAGACAACGTCGATGAACAGAAAACGATGCTTGTGAAAGGGAACAAAGGACACATGTCGGCAGAGGCGTTCCAGGTTGGGGTGAAGTCAACAGTGGCGTCCAGCAAGGTTCTGTCCTGGGACCACAACTCACCTGAATATGTTTATGGATAATGCGTTGAGGGAGATTGCGTCAACTTACAAGGGGATCTAGACAAACTCCACACCTGGTATGAAACTTGGCTGATGAAATCCAACCGAAATAAATGTAATGAGTATGGGACACTGTGAGAAGTAGACCTCAGTATGAATATTACCTATAGCAGGAAATAAACTGGACCAAAGGAATTGGATATCGTCCTTAACCTGTTACCAGAACCCCAAATCAGGAGAATAATAGTAAAGGAGACAAACTCTGTTGGCAAAAATTCGAAAAACATTCAAGTATATGGATGGGTAAATATTGAGCACGCTGTTCACATCCTACAAAAGGCCAAAAATAGAATGTGCTTCTTAACTTTGGTCACCGCACTTAAAGATTCACAAAATGACTAATAAAGAAGGAGCAGAGGAGGGCAACAAAGATGTTACCCTAGATAAGAGAGATGAGTTATGGGGAAAGGCTTGAGGCTTTAAATCTGCTCTACATGGAAGAAAGAAGAGTGAGGGGTGACTTGATCACAGCCTCTAAATCTGCAAATCAGCTTGATGAGAAAAATAGACGAAGCAGATCAGGTAACATGAGATTAAGCAAGAAATTTGTTAAAAGGAAGTAAATAAGTAGTCTCATAAAACATAAACTTTGGACGAAAGAAATAGAAATGAATAGGGATATAAAAAGTGTGGACAGGATACACAAGTCTATATGATAAGGACGGCTCGAGAGATGGAGTCCAGCGAATGGATAACTTGCTCTCCTCGTAAAGTACAAACTGGCATTTACAAATATGTGATCACACGCACACACACACACACACACACACACACACACACACACACACACACACAAGAAAACAAACTAACAAATATACAAGGAATCACATGCAAAACACACACACACACACACACACACAAACATCCATAAAAACACAAACATGTGGCAATCACAGACAACTCTCTCTCTCTCTCTCTCTCTCTCTCTCTCTCTCTCTCTCTCTCTCTCTCTCTCTCTCTCTCTCTCTCTCTCACACAAGATCGTGGTGATGAATCAAGCAGTTCCAGCGGGAAATCGCGACAATATTCAACAGATGAAACACAACAATGTGGCAGGAAAGGATCGTGGCAACGTCAGCATGCAGCAGCTGGGTACGTTACACATCTTACGGTCATGAATGTGTACGATCATACATCTTACGGTCATGAATGTGTACGATCATACATCAAATGGTCATGAATGTGTACGATCATACATCTTATGGTCATGAATGTGTACGATCATACATCTTACGGTCATGAATGTGTACGATCATACATCTTATGGTCATGAATGTGTACGATCATACATCGAATGGTCATGAATGTGTACGATCATACATCTTATGGTCATGAATGTGTACGATCATACATCGAATGGTCATGAATGTGTACGATCATACATCTTATGGTCATGAATGTGTACGATCATACATCTTATGGTCATGAATGTGTACGATCATACATCAAATGGTCATGAATGTGTACGATCATACATCTTATGGTCATGAATGTGTACGATCATACATCTTACGGTCATGAATGTGTACGATCATACATCTTATGGTCATGAATGTGTACGATCATACATCGAATGGTCATGAATGTGTACGATCATACATCTTACGGTCATGAATGTGTACGATCATACATCTTACGGTCATGAATGTGTACGATCATACATCTTATGGTCATGAATGTGTACGATCATACATCTTATGGTCATGAATGTGTACGATCATACATCTTACGGTCATGAATGTGTACGATCATACATCGAATGGTCATGAATGTGTACGATCATACATCAAATGGTCATGAATGTGTACGATCATACATCGAATGGTCATGAATGTGTACGATCATACATCTTATGGTCATGAATGTGTACGATCATACATCTTACGGTCATGAATGTGTACGATCATACATCGAATGGTCATGAATGTGTACGATCATACATCTTATGGTCATGAATGTGTACAATTACACATCTTATGGTCATGAATGTGTACGATCATACATCTTATGGTCATGAATGTGTACGATCATACATCTTATGGTCATGAATGTGTACGATCATACATCTTATGGTCATGAATGTGTACGATCATACATCTTATGGTCATGAATGTGTACGATCATACATCTTATGGTCATGAATGTGTACAATTACACATCTTATGGTCATGAATGTGTACGATCATACATCTTATGGTCATGAATGTGTACGATCATACATCTTATGGTCATGAATGTGTACGATCATACATCTTATGGTCATGAATGTGTACAATTACACATCTTATGGTCATGAATGTGTACGATCATACATCTTATGGTCATGAATGTGTACGATCATACATCTTATGGTCATGAATGTGTACGATCATACATCGAATGGTCATGAATGTGTACGATCATACATCGAATGGTCATGAATGTGTACGATCATACATCGAATGGTCATGAATGTGTACGATCATACATCGAATGGTCATGAATGTGTACGATCATACATCTTATGGTCATGAATGTGTACGATCATACATCGAATGGTCATGAATGTGTACGATCATACATCTTATGGTCATGAATGTGTACGATCATACATCTTACGGTCATGAATGTGTACGATCATACATCTTATGGTCATGAATGTGTACGATCATACATCAAATGGTCATGAATGTGTATGATTTCCTTTGGCCCAAATTTAAAATTTTTTTTAAAAAGGAATTTTTTAAAAGGGTAATAAAAGGGAAAAAAATCTTTTTTTTTTTTAAAAAAAAAAACCCAAAGGGTTTTTCCAAAAAACCCCAAAAGGCCCAAAAACATCAAAAAAAGGGTTTAAAAACCCCCAAAAAGGAAAAAAAAAAAAACCCCCAAAAAGGGGAAAAAAAAAATTTTTAAAAAAGAAAAAAAAGGAAAATTTTTTAACAACCCCAAAAAAGGGTTTTAATTTTTAAAAAAAAAATTTTGGGGGGAAAATTTTTTTTTAAAAAAAAAAAATTTTCAAAAAAACCACCAAAAAAAATTGGGGGGGTTTAAAAAAATTTTCCAAAAAAAAAAAAACAAATTTCCCCCCCCTTTTTAAAAAATTTTAACAAACCCAAAAAGGGAATTTTCCCAAAAATTTTTTTTTTAAAAAAAAAAAAAATTTTTTTTTTCCCCCCCCAAATTTAAAAAATTTTTTAAAAAAAATTTTTAAAAAAACCCCCTTCCCCCCCGGGTTTTAAAAAAAAAATTTTTGGGGGGGGGGAAAAATTTGGGTAAAAACCCCCCAAAACCCCCCTTTTTTAAAAAAACAAAAATGGCAGGAAGGGAAAATTTTTTAAAATTTTTGGGGGGGCCCCCCAAAAAATTTTTGGGGTTTCCCCCTTCCCCCCCCTTTTAACAAAACCCCCCTTTTTTTTCCCCCAAAAAATTTTTTTCCCCTTTTTTAAAAAAAAAACCCCCCTTTTTTTTTTTTAAAACCGGGGTTCGGGGTTTTTTTTAAATTTTTTTTTGTTTTTAAAATTTTTTGTTTTAATTTTTAAAAAAAAAGGAAAAAAATTTTTAAAAACCTTTTTTTTAAAAAATTTTTTTTTTAATTTTTTTTGGGTTAAAAGGGGAAAGAAAAAAAAATTTTTTTTTAACCCCCTTTTTTTTTTTAAAAAAAAAAAAAAAAAAAAAAAAAAAGGGGCCCCCCCCCCCCCTTTTTTTCCCCCCCCCGGGGGGGGGGAAAGTTTTTTTTCCCCCCCCCCCCAAAAAAAATATTTTTTATTTTTTAAAATATATAAAATATATATAAAAAAAATTTTTTATATATATATTTTTTAAAATTTTTTTTGGGGGGGGGGGGGAAAAAAAAACCCCTCACTTTCCCAAACCAAAAAAAAAGTCTGGCCCCACAGACCTTCCTGTGCCATGCCATGACCGCTTCTTATGCACCTTAGTTCAGTCCATTGATATTACGTCGCTCCCTGTATACCAAAACGCTCCAGATCGCTTTCTCCCGTGCACCTCATACCCTCCCGCATTTTCAGACCCCGATCACTCTAAGCATCTTCCACTCCATCCTTCAGTTCTGTCTCCCTATTTTCCCTGTCTCTTCCATTTCTGACACATACCACCTTGTCAACGTCTCCTTACTCAACCTTTCCGTATGTCCCTCCAAACCATATCAGCGCACCCTCTTCAGCTCTCTCTCTCTCTCTCTCTCTCTCTCTCTCTCTCTCTCTCTCTCTCTCTCTCTCTCTCTCTCACGCAGGGGGGAAGAGAATATACTCAGCAAGATGTTCAAGTCCTACACAAGGCCACAAAACCAAAATATGTTCAAGTCTGGCCACCGTTGTGAAAGGAACGCAAAGCATCAATAAAAATAATCCAGAAGGGACAACAAAAGTGGCTGAAAAAGAATAATAATGTCACAACCTTTAATGTTGTGTGCCTGTTTGATGTCAACAGTGAACACTTCTTCGAAAGATGTAGAGACAACAACCAGCGGACACAATACGAAACTCAGCAAGAAACTTCTTAGGGAAAGATGTAAACAAGTAGCCTTGCGGTGAGGAGTAACGTGTTTATGAAATAAACTGAGTGACAAAATTCTGAATGTGGATAGTATACACAAGTTTCAGCAGCTGTGTGACAGTGATTAAAGTTGAAGAGGGGAGCCCAGGAGTGTAGACTGTTCACTGCTTGTTATAAGCGTCCCTCCCACACCATATATCCGTCACATCCTTCCCTAAATCATCTCTATCAACCGTAGTATATATCTTTCCCATATCCGAGAATCTGGCACCACAGAGCGAGGCGGGTAATGCAGGAGGAAGCACGAGGACAGGTAGGGGAAAGTATCATGGGAAATTGACCTGGGAACAGAACACCCAGAAACGAGTTGAATGAGGAAACAAACATGAACCAGGAGAATGAAGGCCAGGAAAACTGAAATTGGTAGCCCCACATTCACGATAGTGTAATGTAAAGATTGCTGGCGTCATTTCCTGTCATTTGCTGTCTCAAAATGTTATACTGGTTTGTATATTTTGATGAAATAACTGTAAAATGTGGCTACCATAATTATAAGGTAATGTGTCTCACATTCACGCAGACCAATCGTACAGAGACAACACGAACAGTACTGACCAGTTCATAATTCATCAAACCCAACCCGGGATGATATCTATTCTCCCCTGCTTGTACCTGTCCTACAGCCGGGCTCCACGGCACGTATCGCATCCATATCACATTTCCCTGAGACGTATCTTCACGTACTAAATACGTCACACCAGTTATACTGTACTGTGCATGTCTCGCGTCTTACAGCCAGGGAAGCCAGCGAAGGAGTGACTGCTGGTCGACCTGGTCATGGAGGCGCAGGATAAGGTCATGACCAGCAGTTTGACCATCGAACCGGTAGTTTAGCCTCGTCATTACAGACAAAGTAACCAAACCTTATGGTAAGGTACTGACAACATTTGTCCAACCAACACTGTACTACCACACCTTGACGCTCCGGATACACCACAACAAGGATCTATCTCAGAAGGTCCAGAGCACAGCTACTAAGACGGCACCTCGGAGAACTGAGCCACAATATGAGACCGAGAGCAACACACCTGCCCACTGTGGAGGACACGAGAGAGAGAGAGAGAGAGAGAGAGAGAGAGAGAGAGAGAGAGAGAGAGAGAGAGAGAGAGAGAGAGAGAGAGAGAGAGAGAGGTGACTTAAGAATTGCTCACCCAAGTTTCTAGAATGGACAATATCCACAATGAACATTTCGTCATACAACACCAGAGTTACCAGAGGACACAACAAGAACCTGGGCAAGAAATTATGATAAAAATGAATAGGAAAAATAAGTGATGTTTTTGTGTGAGGACGGAAGACTGATGGTTGGATCAGACCTCACCAGGTAACTGTGCGTGCTGACGGTGGACGAATGTTATACAGAAAAGGTGACTTGTTGGTAAAGAAGGTTCTAGAGATGGGGCCTCACGAGTATTGACCTCTCCTCCCTGACTACAAATAATGACACACACACACACACACACACACACACACACACACACACAGCGAGTATCCGTGTTCAAGAAACCGAAAACGCCAAAAAATATCAGAATTTGCTCAAAGAATTTGGACGATTCCCAATTTCACGGGTCGATGGTTTGGGGGAATGAAAAAAGGAGAAAAAAATGTTCCCTTCACTCAAAATGGCTGGCTCGATCTTCTTATTGTACCTGACCTCAGTTACGCTGGTCAAACTCTTGGACACGACAGCACGACCCTTGACCACGGCGGTACGACCCTCGAGCACGACGGTACGACTTGTGCAGGACAGCACGACCCTTGACCACGGCGGTACGACCCTCGAGCACGACGGTACGACTTGTGCAGGACAGCACGACCCTTGACCACGGCGGTACGACCCTCGAGCACGACGGTACGATTTGTGCAGGACAGCACGACCCTTGACCACGGCGGTACGACCCTCGAGCACGACGGTACGACTTGTGCAGGACAACACGACCGTTAACCACGGCGGTACGACCCTCGAGCACGACGGTACGACTTGTGCAGGACAGCACGACCCTCAACCACGGCGGTACGACCCTTGAGCACGTTGTTATACATCCGTCGAAGACGACACGTTACAGCTCCCTAGGTCTGGGTGTTGGTCAGAGACGAGGCCAGCGTAACCAAGTGTCGGGGTGTTGTGCTACACGTTGCCTCCTCACACAACCCACCCACACACATATAAACTGGGTGGGGTTGGGGGGTTGGGGGGTGTTCCTGGGGGGGGTCCTGATGGAGGGGGGGGGAGTTGTGAAGGACGGGAGGCGTTCATAAACAGTTTTATGGGAATGGAGAGATTGTAGAATTTTAGTTGAGGCAATTTCATGGATGAAAACTCGCGCGAGGGGAAAAAAAAACCCTTTTATCCCGGCGTGCCATATAACTTGACTAGACCCATTTTATGGTTCCAACATTCTTTATCTATATGGGATGTAAACTAGTAAGAGCTTGACGGCTATATAAAGTTTTATAGAGAAAAACAAAGCTTTTATATACATCTTACGCAACACGATGTTAGAGTCAAGAAGTACAAAGACATATTAACATCACGTATCATAAACATTTGAATGCCCCGCTGCCAAGCGCAAGAGTAATTACATTAATATACGAAGCACATCATCAGTTAATTCTGTAACGAGGCCTGACGCACATATATCACGCAGATATTCGTATATGTTTGCAGAGAAACACAACAGGACCATCAGATACAAATATAAAATAGTATCGGATACACTTCAGCTGAGGGAGTTGACACACCGTCAGGAGCTGAGGAAGGACAGACGGGAATCAAGTCTTCCTTGGCAACTGAGAGGCATTAACTCAGTCCGTTGTGCAAGCAGGATGACCGTCATCCACGACGCAAGCCACCAGCAACTCGATCCTAAACTGAGGAGGATCCGGTACAGTTAGCAGGAGTTACCCGATACCAAGGATATGACAAACAGATCCCTTGAGAGTCGAACCCTAAACTAACCGGTGAAACGTACCGAGACGGAAGATAACATGAGACAGACCCCGGCTGGCGAGCGGGGATGTGAATGACGGGAAGGAGATAATGAAGAGCGGTTATCGATTAATGTCACGACTGGAGGAACTGTGAAGAGGAAGAGGAAGACTAGGTTACTGGAAAGCCGAGAAGAACAGTACTGGAGAGTGTGAGGTACAATACACTAAGGATGAATGACTGGAGCATGAGGTGTGAGACGACTGGAAAGATTAATGATCTTATGATAATAGAAGACTGAACCACACACTCACACGACTTGACCAAATATTACTCAAATATTAAAGCTGGAGCTTGACAGGAAAAAAAGAAAATTTAAAATGATCATTTCAGAAAGAGCAACATAACGATCAAATAGATGATACGGATAGTCTGGAAGAACTGGAAATGAAGGAACTTCCCATGGCGTTCAGCGCTACCAGGAAAACTTTGAAATACAAAGACAAGGAGGGAAGACCCACACAGGGAACATTTCAACCAGAAGTCTACAGCAGGGAGCAGATGAGACAGGTCCACACACTAGCCAATGAATACACACTTCAGAAGGTGATTTATATGAATTATCGACAGAGGGAAGATTGCAGGAGATGTTCCAGGGGACACAAGAATCAAGGAAACTCAAATATGGAACAACCCCACGACCAGCTCAATGCCTTTAACGTTCCTTTCATATGAACACACAACACAGAAGGCACACTTGATGCCTCTGTAACATGTACAGGATCTTGCGAACACCAAGGTAGACTGACAGCTAAAGTCTTAGAATCTTCTCTTCTGAACAGCTGCTCCGATCCTTCAGAGGACTGATTCATCCTTGTACAGAATACAGCTGTTCTATATAGATTGATTCTAAGCTCTACATTCTTACTTGAGGGAACAGAGCCCAACGCAATTCAACATATCTACTCTCGCAGTCTAACCTTACAACATGGCCCAATTGCTCTATACCGTTTTGCCGATACTCTTGCACTCTTCTACGTATATTTCTTCAGTTTCTGCTCCCCCGAACTAGCTGTTTGTGCATTTCGGTCAGCATTAGACCACATGATGCTGGTCAGGCCAGCGCGTCATATGATTAGAGTGTGTGTGGCCGCTGGCAACTCCAGGGTGGACCAGTGTCCTCTGATTCTTTCACCACCAAGCTTGGGAACTCTATGTCTTCTCATGCTTCCCTCGACACCTATAACCACTACTATTGAAAAGGCAGGTTCTCCACCTCATCATAAACACCCAAATTGTTCTTTCTCCCATCTCAATCTGTTCGTTATTTCCACCGCTCTTCGTCATACCTCATGTAGAGTGTGGCTTCGGTAAGGGCTTTTGTCTGTGGCTGGAGCCGTCGATGATAAATGCTTACAGGGAGAGAAAGACACAGAGGATGAGGGACAGACAGACAGAAAGGATGAGGGACAGACAGACACATCCTAATATCCACTAAACACTTCTATATCTGGTGATTAACTCAAACATATCCATTAAACACGAGAGCGATGAATATAATCAGTTAACTATTGTGATGACAACCGCGAGGACAGAGCGAGAAATCCACCTCACCTGCCGCGCGCGTGTCCCCATCCCACCTGTGGGATAACTGGCTTGGGATGGAAGGGTTGGACTACATGTGCACCCATGAACACACGGTACGACCCTCGACCGCTACAGTACGACCCTTGATCACCACGTACGACCCTTGAAGACCAAGGTGTGACCATTGACCAAAATGTTACGATTCTTGGGCACTTCAGTGCGACCCTTGACCACCACGATACGACATGTGACTATGATTTGACCCTGAGGGGTCAGGTCAGAAGCCTGCTGGTCATGCCCTCATGAACTCAACGCACGTACGGTTGTCTTCTAGGCACGTACTGTCGTATTCTAGATAAGTACCGTCGTACTCAAGGCACGTACCGTCGTACTACAGGGACATACCGTCGTACTCAAGGCACGTACCGTCGTACTACAGGGACATACCGCCGTACTCAAGGTTCGTACCGTCGTACTACAGGGACATACCGTCATACTCAAAGCACGTCCCGTCGTACTACAGGGACATACCGTCGTACTCAAGGCACGTACCGTCGTACTACAGGGACATACCGTCGTACTCAAGGTTCGTACCGTCGTACTACAGGGACATACCGTCATACTCAAGGTTCGTACCGTCGTACTACAGGGACATACCGTCATACTCAAAGCACGTCCCGTCGTACTACAGGGACATACCGTCGTACTCAAGGCACATACCGTCGTACTACAGGGACATACCGTCGTACTCAAGGTTCGTACCGTCGTACTACAGGGACATACCGTCGTACTCAAGGTTCGTACCGTCGTACTACAGGGACATACCGTCGTACTCAAGGCACGTACCGTCGTACTACAGGGACATACCGTCGTACTCAAGGTACGTACTGTCGTACTACAGGGACATACCGTCATACTCAAGGTACGTACCGTCGTACTACAGGGACATACCGTCGTACTCAAGGCACGTCCCGTCGTACTCCAAAGCTGAAACCGCTGATGACGTGGTTCACTTCTCCATGATGCGTCAGGCTACAGCTGTATCAGATGGTCACAACGACAGCCAGTCGCGTCTGACCCAACTGATGACTTCCCTACTGACGTCCGTCTCACTAGACCGTAAACACACAGTGCTCAGCAGTACAGAACTCGACGGGTAATGGCCATATACTTTCACATATTTTCGCTTTTTGAGCTGGGAACGATAACTTTGGAGACGCGTTCGTGCAGAGCGAATCCGCGTAAAAACGAATCAGTGTACAGCGTATCCGCGTAAAACGCATCAGTGGAGTGCGCAAGTATATAACAAAACTGGGGGTCAACCCTAGGTAGAAGGTAGAGAGTACCTAGATACACAGAAACACGTAGCTTAAATACTACATGCAGAGGTGAAGAGGGAGGCACTGGGAGCGGAGATGAGATGCGCTCACACATGAACTTTGTGAACAGCTGGAAGATGCGAGCAATGGTGAGTGGGGGTGAGGGGTTGCAGGAGGAGACGGCACAGAACACTGTGACACAATCCAGGGAGGAGCGCCAGCCACACGTCCCAGCCTGCCAGGGTCTAGAGAATAGATTGGAATACATTAAAATAAATTAGATGAGACTACATTAGAATAGATTAGAATAAATTAGATTAGATCACAATAGACTAAATTAGAGAGAAAAACTTGAAAAAGAAATTGCAGTAACGTTTTCACTCTACTTTTCCGAGTAAAATAACAGAATGTAAACCTGTTCAATAGTCTACAGGTAAACTACAGGATTAAGTTAGTAGAGAGAGGCATCACTGCACTAGAGTGTACTGTGTCCCAGCCTGTGTCTCACAGCACAAGGTGTAACTCCCCGTAGTAACTTCTGTTACCTTGATCAGTTACGTTACAGGTTGACTTCTACCACGATAGTTACATCTTCTTAAGTCACTGACATGTGGCATACCGAGTTATCATCACCCCACAAGTGGTGATCACAACAACAACAGTATTGTAACTCCATAAAGCATGTGGGAGTGTGTGTGTGTGTGTTCCATACGCTAGTCTCCTGGGCATGTGTAGGAACCAGCACGGCTGCTGCACGGCCCAGTGGTGTCTCCCGTCCCTCACTGGTCCCTCCCGCTGCTACACAACTCACACAGCATCCACTAAACCACGTCATATCTTCCCCACCAGACAACTTCTGCAGGAAAGTTAAACGGGAGGGCTGCAGCCACAGCAACACTGTGCTGCCCTACACCAGTCTGCACCCGCTACACTCAGACAGACATACTGAGTGACATTGGTCCTGTGGGACAGTGAAAACCTTCGACATTCTTCCTTATCACTGCCCTCTGCATGGCAGAACCTAGTGTATTACCCTCCTGTGGGACGACTGACCAGCCCGCTTCAGCCATCCCTCTGGCAGCCACTGATAAATTTCACTGGACATTCATTACTCATTTTTTGACCTAGGCAGCTACTGCGCGGTCTTTCTCTCCCCTTCCTACAAGCAATCAGGCCATCATATATCTTTTTCGTCGACCAATCATTAGTCACTTGTCCTACATGGCTACACCAATCAAGAATAAAAAAGGAGAAAAAAAAATTCCGTCCGCGTAATTTTCAACAATTTTTGCCACTATTGATTGTTCCAATATGTTCAATCTTCATGTAGTATATTTTCCTGATTCTGTCAACAGTGAAAAAATTAAGAAACTCTACTTCCCTAGTTTTAATTTACGTACACCATGAAAATGGCAAATATATAATGATAAACTGGCATATATATATATATATATATATATATATATATATATATATATATATATATATATATATATATATATATATATATATTTCTTTCTTTCATACTATTTGCCATTTCCCGCATTAGCGAGGTAGCGTTAAGAACAGAGAACTGGGCCTTCGAGGAAAATCCTCACCTGGCCCCCTTCTCTGTTCCTTCTTTTGGAAAATTAAAAAAAAAAAAATGATAGGGTAGGATTTCCAGCCCCCCGCTCCCTTCCCTTTTAGTCGCCTTCTACGACACGAAGGGAATACGTGGGAAGTATTCTTTCTCCCCTATCCCCAGGGATAATATATATATATATATATATATATATATATCATTTATTCATTGTACTCAGTCTCTGTCTCCCGCGTTAGCGAGG